>NC_048440.1:13783808-14083808 GCF_004353265.1 Vitis riparia | reverse complement strand
GTAGCTTGGCTTATCTTAGAGTGGTAAGACAATCATTCTTAGTAAACCACTTGGATGTGGATTTAGAACGAAAAGTTCACAGGCTCCAAATTAGGTAGAACTTAGCTCATATCACTGAAAGAATAATCTGAAGAAAACCATCTATTAAAGCTACGCTTGAGTAGACTGGTTCATCAGACATCCCCAATTGTCAAGCCACAGATATTTATATTATATAACAGTCAATTGCTGCATTTAAACAACATTGTTCTTAGTAGGAAAAGCTTTCATTCCACGCCACAAAAACATTCTGAAAAATACTAAATGCATTTTTTAGAAAATAAATAATTTGATTTAAAGGTGCCTTTTTACGACAAATCGAATAGAGCACGAAACACACTCAAACAGATGCGGAATCCAATCAAATTGAACTACTATTTTACTTCCAAAAGACCTAACAAAATGCTACGCAATTGCTAATCCTGAAGCTAGGATTGATTCAGATAAAGCTCCTAACGGTACACACACAAAAAGAAATGAAACAAAATGAAAAGCTTCAGTATCTAGATCGGAAAATGAAATTAGATGCACTTCAAACCTAGGGTTGTCCATACATTATCATCATTCAAAAACAAAAACTTCAAAGATTATGGTATCTTCATGGAACTGAGAGAGTAGGGAACGAGTTTGAAGATCTGCTTACCATGACTTCGACGAATGAGAAAGAGCTTGGGCTTTTGGGGAAGCTGTTCTGCCGAAACCCTAGAGTTGAAGGAGGAGAACACGGCTGCTCTTGGCTGCTTATTTATCCCATTGATGGATTAGGGTATTTGAATTTGTAAAAAGGTCCCTGCTTTTCTCGGAATTTCATTTAGGACCTGCAATGTGAATCGGGCTGGGCCAGCACGCTCTGGGCCAATATTAGGAGACTTGGACTGGCTCAACGGCTGAGACTTGAGCCCAAATACAGTTATACGTGTGAGCTTAACAGTTGTACGGGTGGAACTTGTACAACTAAAAACCACGGGTGGAACTTGTACGGGTCAATCCGACTCAACCTAAACTTAACTCGAACTTTGGCCAGGCTTAGGTAATCAATGCCAATATTCAGGTTGGAGTTGAGTTAAACTTCTTCAGCCGAGTTTGGCTGAGTCAAAATTCAAAATTTATTATTTTTATCATATTTATTATCTTATATAATAATACTTTTAAAAAAAAAAAAAACATCAAATTATAATATATCATATCCTTTTCATTTTTTTTTAAGAAAATTATTTAACTTTTTTTAACCTTTAAAAATTTTCATATATCTATAAGTTTTATATATATATAAATGAATTTTAAATTACACAACTTAATCAACCTGACTAACTTGAATCTAATCCGACTAATTCACACTTAATCTGACTTTAAAAAGATAAGGTTAAGTACTTGGAGTTAGAGGTCAGGTTAGATTGAGATCAAGTTGATTGTTTTTTAATTTTGGTTAAACTCAAATAAAGCATTAAATCATCTAAATTGCAACCCTACTAAAAACAAATTAATATTTAATATGAATTTTTAAAGTTTAAGATTATTTTATAAAATTTGATATTGTCTTCAATTTATTGAAAAGTTTATAAAATTTTGAATATTTTTAAGTTTAATATATAAAAATTACTTTTTGAAAGGTTTTTACATTTTAAATATTTTTATGTTAAATATTCATTTGCCTGGATCTTGAGATAGAATTTTTAACTAATAAAAAACTAAATGTTAAGGATGTAGCTCAAATGCTACAACCTTAATCACAACTTTCATAACATTTAAGATATTTCACTTTGTTTATTTTTCATTTATTCTTTTATATTTTTAATTAGATATAATATTAATGATGAAAATATAAAAAATTAACGGTATTGAATTTTATGGAAGTATAAGATAAAAAATTAGGGGAAAACATCAATGGAATAAAAATTGATAAAAATCTTGGAAATATTGGAAAAAAGAAAATGTAAGAGGTGATAAAATAAGTAATAATATATATATATTAAAATTATTTTAAAAACAATATATATATATATATATATATATATATATATATATATATATATATATATATATAAAATAAATTTTTTGATAATAGATAATAACATAAGGTGTGCTAATAATAAATAGGAATTTTGAAAATATATTTTCAATATATTAATATAGTTATAACAATTTTATTTGAATTTAATATATTCAACTAACGCATCCAACAAATACATTCTAAATCACAACATCGCAAGACTCAATCCATAGGATGGCAATCATGGAGGCGCAACTCAAGTCCAGGAATACAGGATTCCATGCAGGAATTGGAGAACCAGACGACACAACTATAAGATTAACAAGGAGCTAAGCATCCAAAGTAAGCCACAATAGTTGATGAATACCATCAAGAGTCTCTGTAGAATTTGATGAAGAAAGAAGAACTTGGTCTAATGAATTCATTCTCTACTAGTTCTGCTCTCCAGGGGCTATCATAGATCAAAAAGAGAATATTACACAGCATTTTCATTGACTGAAGAGTGTCTAGTGTGACTTAATTATTTCACTCAACCCACCTAGTGAATCTTCCATAGTTGCAACACATTTATCATGTTAACGTATGTATCCAAAATATCAGTAATTATAGATATATCGGTACTTCAATTTATGAATACATCGGATATATCAAAAATATACCTACGGATATTTTGATACAAAATTTCGGTGAGTTTAAAATTAATCAAAATTCATGGAAATATTAAGAAAATTTCTAAAAATGATATAATAAATAATAATAAATATTTTAAAGTTGGTTTTTTTTTATAAAAAATGATATATGCATATGATATAATTAATTATATTTGATAATAATATCTTATACGTTCATAAAAAACTATGAATTTTATAAGTTTATATTTATTATTAAATTACATCAAATATTATTTGAATAATATTGTGATATTTGATTATGATGTATTTAATTTTAAAATGTATTTAATATTAAAATTATGATTCATTTTAATTTAATTGTATTAAATGATATAAAATAAATAATGATATATGAATAAATTTTTTAATATTTATATTTTTTATATTTAATTAATATACAAATTTTATAAAAAAAAATTGTTAAGAAAATTATCACAATAATTTTTTATATTTTTAGTGATCAATTAAATGAAATTTAAAAATAAAAAAAATTAGAATTAATTTGTTTATTAATTTTTTTTTTTAATATTTTGTTTTATGAAGGTTTTAGTATATGTTTAGTCTGGTGCATATAATATGATAAGGAAGCAATTTGGCCCAGTGGTGAACCCAGAAAGTTTGCAATAAACACATCTAAGTGGTTACAGCTGGAAGTAATTATTACTACATATTGCAATAGAAAAGATACTTTTGTACTTATGCTTGGAGTTTCATACAATTGGTATAACTTCTGGTCAAAAATGGCATAAACACCAGTTATTTACATGAATTTTATTGCCTCTCTTGCACATCATCTAAAGCAACTAATAAAGAATATTAGCTGGAAAAAGAATAATTTTTAGATCAAAAGTAAGAAAGGAAAGTATAAAACTATAGCCTATGTGGTCCTAAAAGAAGGAGAAGAGTATACATGCTTCTGGAAGTTAGGCTGAAATAAGACCCACATATCCAGCAACTACGGCCAACCAACATGATATAACATATGCCCCTGCAACAATGATTGGTTCTTTGAGTCCACATAATTCAAGGTGGTGATGAAACGGCGCCATCCGGAACAAGCGGCGGCCAGCTCCCTGGAAGAATTTGGTGGTCTTGAAGTAGGATACCTAGGGCGTTAAGACAATCAGTAATCACATATAGGAAAATTGCCCCACCACTGTTCATTTCTTACTTGCAGTAACAAAATATGGGAAGTGAACTTAATCAAATAATAAATAAGAATCAAGTCATCAATGGAGAAATGCGATCTACTTCCTCAATATGTATATATGAAAAAGCAGAGCAGTACAGGTAACATTATGAATAAAACAGTGCATTGTCCAGTATCCATTTCAAGCATGTTCTTCCAGAAAAGCTCAATTTAGATCAAAGAAAGAGTATGCTCAACCTAGAATCTAGTCAAAGTAGCATCAAACAAAAGGGTAACAAGTGAATGTTCTATGTTTATTTTCATCAATGCATGGTTAAAATAGTAATCGAGAAAGGGATAAAAGGGCAGGAAGGAGAACAAAGAAAGAAAAAGATGGAACCAATCCAAACTACATAAGGTGGCAAAATTTGCAGCCATATCATGCAGGCTTTGTGGCAATAAAATAAGAAAGGTCAATGCCAAACCAGAGCAGGAAGAATGATAAGGGGGAAAAAAGATTTCAAAACTGCAGAAACTTCCAGAATGAGGCAGTCTGAACTTCATAGGTAGTTTTTGCAGCAAAAAATAAGTTCTCCCATGGAAAAAATGAAATAAAATGAATACCTGCATGATAACTGATACTGTTTCCAGGACAAAGATTCCAGATGAAATGAATAATGGAAAGAACATTCCTGTACAAGCAGCCATTGCTGCTAATGCTCCACCTAGTGCCAAGGATCCAGTATCACCCATAAAAACAGATGCCTTGTAGCGGTTGTGCAAAAGGAAACCAAAACAGGCTCCTGCCATTGATGCTCCAAATACAGCAAGGTCTGGTTTAGAATGAAAAACAATAAGTGAGTACTCAAAATATACCCAGGATGGTGAAGCTTAAATTTATTTAGGTAATACAGAGACTCAAAATAACAACTTACTATAATGATATAACTTCTAATCACCAAAAATTGAAAACAAAAGCAGCTAAAATTTTAACCAGGCATATTCCCTTGTATACTGCAATTGCCTTTTTTTGAACCATCATGATCAACATATAGGTGCAACTCCTTGGTTGGAGCATTGTGGTTATGATGCCTCCCAGATCTCAATAATTGATAGCAAAGTCTTCCTTAAAGATGAAGTCTTTAAATTATTTCAAATATCATGCAAATTTGCAAGTCCAAGTTGCATGGTTTACCAAGTTGAGCACAAGTTAAATTATTTGACAGTCTTAATATATGTTATTGTACAAGTAAAAAGGTTGTAAAGTTTACCGTCGCCTAAAACAGTAGCACCTTTATATCCAAGATATGAGTCGAATGTTGACAAGAATCCAATTCTGTCCTTCCACACATTATAACATTTGACACTGACTATAATTTTAGAGGAATTGCACCAAATTAAGCTACAATTTACTGTAAGAGGATCCATACTGACCAGGACATATTGGAAGCACTGAGATAGACATTCCTATAAAAGCCAATGCAGCAGTCCCTCCAGCCAGCCCATCAAGGCCATCTGTTAAGTTAACTCCATTTCCCATGGAAACAAAACAAAATGTAGTCAAGAAAAGATAACATTTTCCCAGGCACACAAGGCCCAGTGGAGCAGGCAGAGGAATCAACATTTTCCTGCATTACAAACCAACAACGGATCTCAGTAACAGCATATGTAAAACAGCTACAGAATACAGTCTTTATAGAGGATCATTTCCACAACAGATAAAAAATCCTGCTGTTAAATATACAAACACTTGAACAGAAGTTATATGTTTATGGCATCACTTCCGAACAAAAGTTTTGTGGTTATTAGGATCATAACAACATTGAATATCAACTTGAAAAGGATGCTTTCCAATAGTAAACAATTAATTCAAAAAGTATGAACATCTGGAGAAATGTTTCAGTTAAGAACAAAGTTTGCCAATCTATTAGAAAATGATAGAACTCTGGTAATGAAGGATAAAGTGATAATGCACGATAGAATAATTGTGCAAATCACACTTTTTCCCAAAGTTTCTGAACAAACCTAAACAATACTTGGAATTTTCACTTAGCAGATATATCAAAATTTTATAGCATATACTCCAAATACTTCACTTAGTAACTTTTAACGACTTACTTATGTTAGCATCTTGATAAATTTGCAGACTCAAATTATTTACTGAATTTAGTTTTTCTTAAATCTCGAATTTGATACTATGATTTTACACACCTAATTCACAAATGTCAACACATCACACATAATAAGTATACAAGTTTCTAGCTCAAGAAAAAGGATATAATAGGTAAAAGAGGTTCAAGATTAGACTTACAAGTTGATGTATATATACGAGTTGTTTAGTAAGCAAAAAAACTAAACTATCAGAACACTTCCATATCCCTCATTTTCAGAATATTGTGTGATTTGCTCAAAATGGATGTATTCATTAATAGTGTTTAAAGAGTTTTAAATTCTTATGTAGTTTTTCTTTCAATGCACGTGTGAAACAATTTCTTATGAATCAAATAGGTAAGTTCTCAATTTTTGCCTTGGTTAACTTGTATTTGACGAAATTTGTTTTTTTTTTATGGAGTGAAATATCCAATTATATCGAACAGAGAAAATATCAGGCATAGAAGTCACACACCAGTCATGTGAATTCTTGAACCATGCTACCTGCATTGGGGTTTTCTTTCTATCTTTCTTTCTTTTTTCCTATTTTTCTTTTCATTTTCATTCATTCTTATTTTTTTTTTCCCTTTTTTTTTTGTTTAGGGGTGGAGTGGAGGAGGTCAAGAAAGACAAAATGCCAATTACTTATTTTCACACGTGCTTAGCCATCAAACAAAATTGTTTTACCAGATTAATTAAGTTCCAATTGTTTAGTGAAAATTTGTCGTTATGAGAATAGATATGTGAGTTACCATCAGACAAATGTTGATCAGATTAGTTACAAGAAGGTATACATGCAGTAGGGTGATGACATATTTGTGGTATCCAACCAGAATGAAAACCATGTCCCAGCAGCTACCTATAAAGCACAACAAGTTAAGGTTATTGATGACTCATAACAATCCATTTTGAAGACAAAATAACTGAAAGCATTAAAAAATACAGGAAAATAACAAACAATAAAAGAAGCTTACCTCTAGCAAAATTCTTATCCATGCGGATAAACCACTATTGTGATTCTTGACATGGCTTAAGACGTCATCGAATAGGCCAATTGCAGCAAATGCCAGAGTAGCAGTTGCCACCCCGGAAACTTCAATAGAAGAAAAGCACATGCTCTTTGCAACAACTATACCAATTGGAACAAAAAACAAGCCACCCATCGTGGGTGTTCTTCTTTTAGAGGAATGCCTAACAGGCCCTTCTTTCCTAAGGAGTTGGTGCATCTTTAAACCATGAAGTAGTGGCACACAAATATAGCCCACACCAGACACTAAAACTGTGGATATAAAAAAGGGGCGGGTCAAGTAAAATGGTTCTAAAGGTAGTCTAACAATACGCCATGCACAAGAATCCACAAGTAAAAGAAGCATCGTCAAGAAGGTTATCAGTCCAGCATTTACTAAAATTCCATACTTAATCCTGCACATAGATAGTGAAAAAAAAGAAGAGGTTAAAATAAAGTCTGTAGATAGCAAAGAAACTCATGGTAATTTCAAACCCATATTGAGAAAATAATATCTGAAAGTAAGATGTCATGGTAAATTCAAGCCATGTTAAGCCCTATAACAGGATAATTGCGTATAATCATTTGGAGGGGAGAGATGTGACCTCCTTACATGAAAACTTGATAGAATCAAAAGCCATAAAACGAAGTATTGAACTGAGGGGTCTAAAGTCTAATGCAAGGTAAATTACCTCAGGAAGCTAAATACATTGTTATGTAGAAAGTAGACTGTCTACATGTGAACCTAATGGGGATGAATCTCCAAATCTGCTCAAGAAGTGAGGGAAAGAATTAAAAAATAAAAAATCCTAAATTACTTAATTAAGGGTGTTTAGGTAATTTTGTAGTTTTTTAGTTATCAATAATTAGTTAGTAATTGGTAGTTGAGTTTTATTTAGAATTTGGAAGGTTTTGAATTCTTTTTAAAAAAAATTCTAAACTTACTATTTTCTAAAATAAAAATTTTATTCTAAAATTTTTATTTTGAGTCATTTAGAAGTCTGGCCTCAATGAAATTCTAAGATTCTATCTCTTCTTCTTTATCTTTCTTTCCTCATATTTTATTTTATTTTTCTTCATTGCTATATATTTTTAATCTTTGTTCCTCTCTCCTTAAACCCTAAAGATTGAAACCCAAGCCCATTTATTTTATTGTAAACAATCATTCTAGGGTTGTCTTACATTAGTTTTGGCATCAAAGCAAAAGTTGTTGGCTTGAAGATACTACTAGAGGAGTAAAGCAACTTAAGCAACCATGATTGAAGAACACAATTTTTTTACACAACCATTAGTAAACATACCAAAGACAAATGAATGGGAAAATTGACAACATACTAGCATCTTCCAAACTCATGTTGTTTGCCAAGGGGGACTTCACACTATGATTCTTGATGCAAGTAGTAGTTCTAACTTAGCTTCACAAGATATTGTTGAGAAGCTTAATCTAAAGATAGAGAAGCATCCAAATCCTTATTAGATATCATGGGTAGATGACAACCCTATTTCAATGAGTTCTCATTGTTTAGTAACATTTAATTTTTCTAATAATTTTGAATTATCAGTATGGTGTGACATTCTATCGATGAAAGTTGCTTATATTATGCTTGGAAGATCATCACTTTTTTATAAAAGAGTACAACATGATGGAGAATACTTATACGCTTATGCATGATAGGCATAAGAAGATTCTCTATCCAATGAAGGAAATTTCACAATCTAACAACAATCGGAGAACTCAATAGTCTTTCAACCAAAATAACCATCAAATACTCCAAGTAAGAAGCAATTCGAAGTTACGAGTAAGGAGAAAGAAGTTGTCAATGATGACTCAAGAATGCAAGATATAATGGAACTAATCTCAAAATAGCCTGTAAGAGAGCCTAAAGAAGCAAAATAGATGCAAGTAGAGTCTACTAACTCGATTCTCATTATACAAAAGAATGTTTCAGCACTAATGCAAAATCCAAAGCATGGTATTGATCTACTTCTAGATTCTTCTCTACCAAATTTACTTGCCTAATATACACATCACAAGGAGTGCATTGATTATAAAATGCAAGTTAATAAGTTGTCTACTAAAGACTTTATTCAAGCAAAATTGAACCTTTATAGAATTTCTTGTCTATCAACTCCTAAAAAAATGAGTTATATGAATGGTTAATCATAATCTTTGGATTGACCAATGTACCAAGTAGATTTATGCAAGTCTTGACAAGTGCTAGTATTGAATAGAATATATTATACACTTATAGGTGGTCCTTTAGGGTTCATTTGAGCAATAGGAAAGGTAATGGTTGAATCTCCAAAGAGATTGTTACAACCAATTTGGAAATTCAAGAATCTTGCATTATTGTGATAAGGAATATCAAAGGACTATTTCTACAATTTCCTTGTTTAATGGAAGGCTTGATTGTCATGTTTTGAAAAGATTAATTAACAAGTTCCAACATCATATTTCAATCAGAGAGATTTTGAAATCCTCTATTACATTACCAAAAAATAAACTTGAAGAACACTTACAAGATCTCAATTAGTGGTTGCATCTAATAAAGAGTTTAAAAGGGTCTATTTAAGAGTTTTTTTGTTTTGCATTATCAATTCATTTGTGTAGGTTGACAAAGAAAGAAAGAAAGAAAGAAAGAAAGAATGGAAGACATTTTCTTGGGATTTCCATTGACCTTGTAGTCACTAAAACTCAAGGATGAGTTTTTTTCTTAGTTGGAAGGATTTTGTTTTTTTATTTTATTTTTTGATCGGTAAAATAAATAGAGAGACTAAAAAGTGCTTGGAAGAGGCACACAAAGTATACAAATAGTGCTGAAAGGCAAGCAAAGGGAAAAGAGAAACAACAAACCACGATCCAATACAAAAATATAACCCTAAAGATCTAGAAAAAAAAAAAATAGAGTCCCCAGATGAGCTTCTTACAAGCAAACCAAGACTGTTTACTACTAACTAACCAAACCCTTGAAATTCTGGTGCATGACACTGACAATAGCCCCTCAAAGATGCTAAGGGATAGATCCTAACATCTTCTACCTACTTCACTGATTTCCCACTCTCCCTTCCCACCCACTCTTTGCTTACCCCACACACAAGTTGGCCCAATCCACTCCTACCTACCATACTCTGCAAATGTTGTGACCACCTCCCTCTTAGCAAGAAACTTTTGCCCCCAGTCCAACATGTAATCTTCATCCTTTTCAAGTTACTCTCCATCCAAGCCCACACTCCTTCCAAAGCATGGAGACCTCACAACATTGTCCCTAACTTCTTGTCCTTTGGAATTCCTCTTAGGATCTCCCAAAATCACCCGTAGCAGAGCTGCCCACCACAATTAAATGGTTTGAAAGCCCCATCACTACTTGAATGGTAGAAGGAAACTTTCTCCCGTTGGATTTAACCAAGATTCTAGCTCATAGCTACAAGGAAAGGTTGTGTCTTCGTCTATAGCCACAAATTTCCATAAGTGTCCCCAACATTTAAAAAAAAAATAAAATGCTTTCCTCACAAGTGGAGAGGCAACTCAACATCCCTCACCCACACTTCTAAGGCACAAGCCCCACTCCTAAAGCAACCAACTTCTAAAGACCACCTCTCCAAATGCAACAACTTCCTTTTGTAATTTCTCACCATCAATCGCAAAATAAATGCTTCAAAATCAAATAGAATGCGTGAGCCTTCTTAAAACACCATATGAATGGTCCCCTTTAAGCGTAAATGGAACACTACCCATGATTTCAACAAAATAATGTTGGGAACCTTATTTGAGGAACCACCCTACACACCATTTGAGTCATTCCATATTTTTGTTGATTTCCTCCATTCTCATTTGAACCCACATTGTGTCTGCCACCTCACCCCTTCCCTTATCATTTCTACATAAGAAGAACTTTTACTAAGAATCCACTCCTCCTTCCCGATTTCAAGGGCAGGTAGCTTAAACCACATGCTTAATCCTTTGAGAAGGAGATACAACTTCCACCCCCCTTAAAATCAAGGTGAATCACTTTGCTTCTACCGAAACAATAGAGCATTGGAAGAATGTCCCTGCTCCATTGCTTCGCAATTCCAACTTGTAATCCCTCTTACCCTCCTTTCAATCTATCCTATAGAACTTCTAATTCTTCACAACAAACCTCTATACCATCTAACAAGAAGACAAAGTCTTTCTCACTGAACCTAATGTTGGAACACTGCCTATCATTTCAGTGAAATAATGTTGGGAACCTTATCAAAGGAATCACCCTACACACCTATAAGACACCATGTGAGTCATTCCATATTTTTGTTGATATCCTCCATACCATATGAACCCACATTGTATCTGCCACCACCTCACCCCTTCCCTTACTCACCATTTCTACATATGAAGAACCTTTACCAAGGAAGTCCAACCCTCCTTCCCAATTTCAAGGGTAGGCAACTTAAACCACATGCTTAATCCTTTGAGAAGGAGATACACCTTCCACCCCCCTTACAATCAAGGTGAATTTCTTTGCTTCTGCTAAAACAATAGAGCATTGCAAGAACCTCCCTACTCTATTATTATGCAATTCTAACTTGTAATCCCTCTTACTCTCCTTCCAATCTATCCTATAGAACTTCCAATTCTTCACAGCAAACCTCTACACCATCTAACAAGAAGATAAGCCCTTTTTCACCAAACCTAATCCTAGAAGAAACACCATGACTCCTCTTCAACATTTTTCCACCCACCTTGCCTTTGACCTCAAAATTTAGAACCAAAACCAAACCAACATCTTCCTTTGAATTCAACAACCTCCAAATTCAACAACCATTCTATCCACCATACTACTATTATGGAAGAAATTGTTGAGGATGAATCTTTAAGATCAACTCAAGAAATGAATTAAAGAATAAAAAATCTTAAATTAATTAAGGGTATTTAGGTAATTTTTCAGTTTTTTAGGCACCATGATTAGTTAGTAATTGGTATTTAAATTTTATTTAGAACTTGAGAAATTTTTTAATTCTCTTTTAAAGAAGTTTTAAAATTTCTATATTCCAAAATAAAATCTCTATTTTGAGTCCTTAGAATTTAGAAGTTTTCTTTATTAAAAACTTCATAACAAGAAGTTTATATAAAGTAAGTTTTTAATTCAAAAGAGGGAGGTTCTGATTTTTTATTTTTTATTTTTAAATTTTAGAAGATTTAATAGTTTTAAGAAAGAAATATGAATCCTAATTAGTTACTACATAGGTTGGGTTTACTCTTTCATAGTTTTATTCAAATTATTGTGTTTTCTAAAGTTTATAAATAAAGATAATTGACATGAAATGGGATCAAATGTTGAGAATCGATAATATTAAGTTTTTCTTAATGATGTTGAACAATTCAACCAAGCAATCAAATTCGATTTTATATATACTTTTGTGAATTAGGTTAAGGTGTATATAGAGGACAACACAACAACTATGATAGATTTCATAGATTAGTTGAGCTTAAAGTAAGGAGAGGGTTTTTTTTTGTTTTTGTCCCTCTTGTCTACATTGGGTGTTTATGTATACTTCATGTGCACTATGCTAAGCCTCCTATTAGGCGCTTTTAATATATCTTTTCATTTGCCTATCAAACAAAAAACACATTTAAGTTTTTCTTCACATACTTTGCAATTTTCAATGGTGAGACTCCATTGATTTTCTTCTAAGTGAAATTCCTTGACAAACTTACTTTTTTTTTTTTCTTTTTGATAGGTAAAGAAAAGATCTATTGAAAAGAGGTGCCACAAGAGTGACTCAAGGTATGCAATACCTATTCACCCACAGCCAAACTGGCCAATAAGTACAAGTAAACAAGCACCTAGTCTAGTCGAAAAACAACCTTAACTAGAGGCCTACTACCAAACCAGCCAATAAGTACAAGTAAACAAGCACCCATTCGGGTAAAAAAAAAAAAACCTTAACAAGTGCCCAATTGACTTAATATGAAATTCCTTGACGAACTTAGTGAGATTCTAAGATTCCATCTCTTTTTCTTTTATCTTTCTTTTTTTATATTTTATTTTATTTTTCTCCGTTGTTATAAAACTTTTATTCCTTGTTCCTTTTCTTAAACCCTAAAAAGTTGAAATCCTAGCCCACCTATTTGATTATAGACAACCATTCTAGGGTTGCCCTACATCATAACCAACAAACTAATTAAAAGGAAAAGTGGTCTAGAAATAGGAACCAAACTTGAACATTTTATATTAAAGAGCTTTCAGGCATGGGTAAAGTAAAAGGAAAGAATATTGAAGCATTTTAGCATTAGAACTCTCAAGTGCAGGAGTCCACTCACTTCCACTTCAAATTTTGACAATATTATTGAACTATACAAGCCAGCAATTAAGGGCCCCCAATATCATATGCACTATGAGGTTTGAATCATTAGGTGAGTCATAACTTGCAACTGTCAAGCCTTTCAGATGCAGTAAAAACCTTAAGCAATAACTCCACAAATAAATTGAGAGATTGGCAAGCAGTAAAATTCACAGCCTAGTTAAAGGAACATCATATGTTAATATAGTGTTTAACTAAGATCTACTTCAAGCTATATACATAGTGTTGAATAATGGAATAGTTCACCCTCCCAACATTTATTTTATTAGTTCTCAGCTTCAAATGAACCCTATCAACTTCATAATGTATATCAATGCAGGAAGATAAAGACCTTAGAAGATTTAAGCAAAAGAATAGAAGAACCACCATCAAATAAAGTTCAATTCATTTGAACTCTTATCAGTTTTTTTTCCCTTTTTTGATAGGCAACTCTTTCTTTTCTTTTGCCCTATTGAGACTTGAACCTAGATCCTCCCATATCCCCATCCAATGCCCTTGGCACATGAGCAAGGCCATAAGAACACATGAACTCTATCAATTTTGTAATTCATGACAATAAAGTAAGGCAAAGGACTTAAACGATTTAAGCAAAAGAAGGAAAGAACCACTCTTAAATAGAATTTGGTACAATACCTAACTAAAAGAAAGACAATTCTTAACATGAGCATCAAAAAATATCTGGTAATTAAAATGTGCATCAGTAATTAAATGATCAAGAGGTGTTCTTGCCTGTTTTTCTTGCGTCCTTTCCCAATCATTGCGAACCGGTGAGCAGCCATTGTTAAGGCATCATTAGATGAAACCAACCGCTCATTACTGGTAGCCAAATCAATATCAGAAACTGGATTTATTATGATTTCTCCATCACTATCTTCACTGTCACTTGATGGTAACATGTTCCCAGCAATCCCCTCATTGTCTCCCCAATCATCAAGTGAAGAAATATCCATAAAACCCTATTAGATGGCCAAATGCAGTAAGCGCAATAAGAAAAAATGGAACTTCAAATGCAGTGGGTGTTTATAAGTTGCTAAAGGTAATCATCTCAAAATACAATATTACATTGCATTTGTTTAAGGATATGTAAAAATGTGATGTGATATCCACCAGCCTACAAAGGGAAAGTTGCATTTCCAAATGGCAACCTAGCTTTCAATGATGAAGATGTGATCAGAGAGAGAATTTGCCTTCTATCTATCATAATTTTGGTGACATTTAAAGCATGTCTGGTTGTCCCTATGAACCAAGTGGCTTGACAGCATTTTACATAGCATTTGAAAATCCAACACAGACAATGGGGCCAACAATGAAAATTGGGGCCATTTCTATAATTAATGATCTAGTGTCTGCTTTTGAGAATCCCTTAGATGTCTACATAAAAGTTTGGAATAAAACACAATGGAGCAGTTTAATTTCTTCACTTTGTACTTTGTTACCGCAGCACGACAAAAAACCTGTAATTACCTCATAACAATTTTATGTCACAAAAAATCAGCATTATATTAGGATGAGAGTAACAAGGTAATAGTTGTTTTTTGGAACCTAAAGTTGTTACTGAAATAACTTTTTGAACTGAAGATCTTCTCTAGAGATAAGCTAGCATAAGAAGTATTGTTAAATCTTAACAACAGTTATATCATTCTTCAGGGTATGCATTAGGTTGTTGGGAATGGAGAGGATATTTTTTTCTGCAAAATCATAATTCATTTGCTAATATTATCTCATTAATTTCTTTTTATAAGTAAGCAAGAAAATATTATTAACAATAAGGAAGGAAGCCATACATCAAGGTGTACACAGGACATACACAATAGGTACCACAAGGCAAAAACAAAAAAGGGGGACAACACAAAAGATCACAGCTCCCTCTCTCATCTAGAGCTCACCCAATCTACAAAATCAATTAAAGGTATTGAGCCTTCCTCTATGTACAAGCTAACCCAAGATACAAGATTACCAAGAAAAGTGTGTTTTACCTCTTGAACCATCTGTTCCTTACTTTCAAACACCCAAGATACAAGAACTCATTTAATATATTTCCTGATAAAGGAAAATTGACTGGAACCTCAAGCTAATTGACTTTATCAAGGATTAGCTGAGTTAGAATTTGATAAATTAGAAAAAAAAACCTAGATTATATATTGACCACACCTTCTATTAGACCAAATCATATTTCCCTGGCCATGGCTGCAACAAGTTTAAGAAGAAAGTCCAATATATTGTGGTTTGTCAACTATTTGGTCCCTACCCGGATATGAATCACTTGACTAGGCCGAATTGTGACATAAATTGAAGTCACCATGATTTTTAAAAAAAAAATGAAAGAAACCCTGCATTTGATGGATATTGCCTACATCAATCAAGGAAAAATGACCAATCTTCAAGCTATTATTGACTTATTAGTAATGACAATTTTTTATTATTGTCATTTTTTTAAGTAAAAAATAATTCTTGTTTAGCAAGCTACATTTCCAATATGCTTTGATATACCAAGTATCAAAAATTAGCAACAGAGAAAAATGATTTTTCTTTCCTTGGTGCTTTCCTTTCGAGGGAAAAAAATAGAGACCAAAAACAGATACAAGAGAAAGGTAAAGAAAATTTATAAAACATTTTTCTTGCTTAATTATCCATGGAAAAGTTGAAAGAAACAAAATTAAATCGTCCAAGAATGCATTTCCTCAAACTTCTCCCTCTCTTTCTAAAGGAAAGTGGGGAGGAAAATCTTTTAACATTTTCTTTTCTTTCCTTTTTTTGCCCCTTAGTTTTTATGTCCCTAAGCATTTTTTACCCATAAAAAAAAATGTCCCTCAGCATTATTCCATACTATCCAAGCATAAGAAAATTATCTTGATATTGTTCTCAGTATTTCACAACTGCCTGAAAGCCACCTAATCATCCAAACAGGAATGTTAATTTTGATTCATTGGTTTGTGATACAGATATGTACCAGCTGACCAGGCAACTGGAACAGGCTTTACTCAAGCCTTAGAGAGATGCCAAAGCTAAAAAATTATTACCATTCCAGCAATTTCAAGCATGATATACGTATAAGCAAAGAAATACCTCGTCCATGGCCCTAATTCGGAGAAGCCTCCGCCGCGACTCGTGTCCATTTATTCGAACATTTAATAACTACACGTAAACAGCCAACTGAGCAGATCTACATTTAAATCGAAAATAATCTATTGAAAAAAAGACCAGAAAGAATGCAGAGAATGTGCAGAAAAGAGACAAATAGCAAAAAATTGAATATCAGATTTTCCATCAATTGAACCGATTCTAAACACAACTATATCAAACAAAAGATTCAGAAACCCTTTTTATTTTCTTTTTACTCGGTTTTTTTCGGGAATCAAACAGATGCAAATACCTTGAGAGAGCAGGAGCGGAAGCGGCGAGAATCAGATGGAAAGCGGAATGGTGACGAAAAAGAGAGGCGGTGGCGGGGGAGAAGAAAACTAAGGGTAGAGAGAGAGTAAGATTGCATGACTGTGATGGATGATGAATATGCAGCGATCAGATCGTGGATTCGTGGGAGAAGAAGCAGAGTGAGAACGACGCCGTTTAAATGCACCGAAAGGCGCTTTGCCGGAAGGAAAGTGGATTGAGCCATTGAAGACTTCGAAAATTTCAGTAGCATGAGCCTTTAGTCACGCGCGCGTTATAGCGCGTGTAAGATTGTTGTGTTGGTTAGGTGGCGCGGGGTTGACCCGTGGGCCTTTGTTTCTTCACAACTTCGACTCTGCATGACACGATGGTAACGGCTTTCGAAATGCATTTTTCCATTGGTTTTTTTTTATAAAAAAAAAAAAAGACGAAAAAAAACAACTTGGAAAAAGGTGCAAAAAAAAAATTTTGTATATACATTTTTTCCGTTTCAATTTCAACACGCGGAAAATGATACTGAAGGTAGCGGGGTGGGGCAGACGTGCTGTGTGCGGGTGGCGGAGGGGATGACTTTGTCTCTTTTCTCGATTTAAGACAACGTGATGTCTCTTTCTCATCCTTTTAAGCCATAGGAAAGGCAGGTCACACTTCAATGTAAAGTAGCACTTGTCACGTTGATTTAGTAATTTTCTTCAGGCGAGGTTAGCCGTCAACTTCAAATCAATCAGCTGTTATAATTATGAGTCTTGCGACCCCTGCTCCGTTTTCCACCTTGCATTTCAAATTTGAATTTTAAGCCACGTTAAAGAAAAAAAAATCAAAAGCCAATTCCATTATCGTTAGTTAATAATGTTCATCCATTAACATTTTCAAACACACTAAAATAAAAAAATAAAAAATAAATAAATAAATTGATTTCATCCTCGTTGATTCATAAAATTATGTTTGAAAATGAAAATAAAAATAAAAAATGGGAAAGAAAATAAAAATAACAATTAAACCAAATCTTACTAATATTTTGATTTCTCTTTTCTTACCTTCATTACTATCCATTCCATTCCTATTGTGAAGTTCCAAAGGCACCATAAACCGTCGAGGCAAGGGACTTCATGAATACAATTCAGCAAGTATATTACACATTTAACAAACTATAATCCACAAGCAAACCCAAAACTTGGTGTCTAACACTAGAATTCCTTTGCAAACCGAAAACACCACAAACATCAGACATCCCAATACAGCTCACATTTGGATCAGTGCACACATAAACACACTTTCCCTTCATACTGATCACTGACGGTTTGGGAGAACTAGTTGAAATATTAGGACTGCCCAGGCTCTGGTGATTCGAGTACTTGCTAGTTTTGGCTGGAAACAGGAGGTCGCCCACGCCCCATTGTGAAACCTCTGGTCCCATCCGGCATTTTTGGGCCGGGAGGTGGCTTTGAGCCTTCAGCACCATAACTAGATGAGAGAGTTCCATGACCTAAAAATTTTAAAATAATAACAATCAGTACTGAAGATATTGAATTTGATGGAACTAATGATTTAAAAGGGCAAGGAACCGAAAGCAAGAGCAGTGGCCTGTTTAAATACCCTGTCCATTCATACACCGGTATTTCTGTCCCCTTGATCGCCCTCGGTTCCGGCCCCTTGGGCCATTTTTCTCTTTCGTCAAATGCTCTCCATCCTGAGACAAAAGAGAAGCAGCACACATGACTGCATGCTGGTAGTTGATTCGAGTAGTTGACCTATAAAGCTAAGTACAATAACATTTCATGATGCATCAGCTGCATGGGAGGAAACAAGTTCTTTGAATATAACTTCATAAAATGAAACAAACAACAGTTTCCTTGGCACTACCCTACAGTCACTGAGAAAAGAGATTGATGGAGGAAAATGATGCTAGGAATACAATCATATGGTGAAAATTCATGTCAGTGGAAATACTACTGATGTGTACATGATGCAATAGTAAGAAGACAATTCCATATCAAAATGTCATACGTAAGGTAAGCATTCTTCCAAAATAGTAAGTGTGAAATATCTTAACATTATGCACTTGATGAACAATTTGGATAGCCTCCTTAAGGGCCCAAAAGGAAATATCAGTAACTGGCTAAAAGGAGTAACAAGACTACTCACTTCTTCATCAGGTGTTTCATCATGACGCTCACTTGAGTTATTCTCCTCATCTCCTGCTGGATGAGCTGCTCCAACACTGCTATTTTTCTCCATATCAGATCCCTTCCAGCCTTTTCTTCTCTGTCCATACTTGCCCTAAAGCAATAATAGAAAATTAATGTTTGTGCTCGTTACCGAGACTTAAGGGTAGAAAAGACGTGACAGAACCAAGTACCATTTGCTTGTGAAGAAGCTTGACCCGCATTCCATTTCTCCAGTCTTGTTCATTATTTAAAGTAGCCACCTGTTAAAATTACAAGAAAAGCACCAAGTCTTGACAATTAATCATCCACAGATCATAAGTCAAATATCTAATAGATGTCTAGACTAGTGAAAACTTGGATACTCACAGCTCTCTCAGCAGCCTCCACAGTCTCATAATCCACAATAGCATGTAACTACAGAAAGAAACCAGAAGGATAAATAAAGTTATAAATGAAATTAATACACCATTCAGTAAATAGGATGCAAACTACAAAAGCAGTAGACAAGAAAATTCCCACTCCCCCTTTTCTTGTTGAAGTGTATTTCTGGTTACTGGTTTTGCTACTAAAAAAGGGCTTCTAACTTGGACAGTTGGAACAAAAAATGGCAGTGTTCGCAATTTTAGAAAGATGCTACCTTTTAATCAAATCAAGATTCATACATTAACATCTCTTATAGGGGTGTGTGTGTGTTTGTGTGTATGAGGCCCACATATCTACTACATATTCATCTTTATGGCACAGGCCTTGGGGCATCTCCAGAAATTAACAACTCAATTTAGTGCTCATTTGAATACACTTCATGTTTTCTATTTTTAAAAAATAGAAAATAGTTGTAACCTTTATATAAAATACAGTAACTCTCATATAAAAAGTATGAACTTACCTCATGTCTTTAAAACTACTATATATTTTTTGAAATTTGAGGTAGTAGAAATATTTTTAATGCCTTGGGTTTTTTCAAACAGTTTTTAAAAATCATCAATTTTTTTTTTTTAAGTCTCAAAAAGCTATTCTACCATATATGCAAGTTACTACCATTTTCTGTTTTTGAAAACAAAAAATAAGAAGTAGAAACAACACCTTAGCAATTTCATTTTCTTTTCTATAAAAGTCTTTCCCAGAAACATTGAGAACAGAGTGTCACATTAATCTTTGTGACAGGCAAAAACATTTCACATTATGACAAAAGTCAATGATGCTTCATATGTTGATAAGGTTAAAGATTGCATAGAAATATGCTTTCAATGAGCTTCACAGGATTAGTGTTTTCTATTTGACAGTATTAAGTATATAACCTTGAGTTTTTTTGGCTTAGCTTCCTTTACAGTTTCACCATAAAATTTTATAATATTCAGCCTTCATTTCATTGTGGGTCAGTCTTCCACCTTATGCTTATAGAAATTTTATCAAGTCTCTTCTGATGGATCTTGGGAAAAGCAAATCATATTCAACTCCATACCTTACCACTTATCAGCTTCTCCACCCTGCTGTCTTTTGTTGACTCTTCTGTGGCATATGGGTCATGAATGCAAATTTTTTTTATGCTGTACATTTACAAAGCATCAATAGTTGTTAAACATTAAATGCAGAAAGCAGAAACCAAGGAATAAAAGAAGAAAAGGGTGGAAAACGACGTACTTTCCAGCTGCCCCAAATATTCTCTGAATGTTCTCGGTTGAGTGGTCTTCTGGTAAATTTTCTATCAAAACAGTGCATATCTAGGGTTGCACAAATTAGATGCTACAAAATTGCTTGAATAAAAATATCACAGTGAAAAATGAATGTCCACAAGTTAAATACCTTTGAATCCTTGACCTCAGTGAGTGAAAGAGGATGAAGTCGCTTTACCTTCTTCCCATCTGAACTCACAACCTACAGTTTCCAAGGAAATAAATTCATGGTTATGACTTGTGTAAGGGTAAAAAAAGAGAGCTTAAATCCCTAAATGGTAAAATAAGTTTCCACGCTTTCTATGGCCCTTACATACCTCACAGAGGAAACACAAAAACAGGAGTTTAATCAGGTTCAAATGGAGAATAATCTTTTTTAGTTAACAAAGAAGTAGCTTACAAGCTGAGAAGATTCCCTGAGCGCAGCAACTATTAATTGAATGTCTTGGGTGAGCTTTTTCATCTTCCTAAAGGAAGCAATAACTGCAATCGGAACTGCAAGAGCAATATGCCATAGATTTGCAGTGCCATTTCAATTAAAGAAAAAGTATGAACAAATATCAAATATGGACACATAATTGGTACTTCTATGCATAATAAATAGTAGGACTGAAAAAGCCATCAGGACTATATAGAAAAAGCTACAAAGCAAAGAAAATCCAATACTTTAACAATCGCAGACCAAAATTCTTGACCAAAAATTGAAGGGAAAAAAAAGGAAAAGAAAAATAAAATAGGTTTCACAATGCTTTCATATCAAGTCCAGTAAAAATTCCCACGTTTAACAACACTTAACTTCCTCCATAACTCAATTAAACAATACTTGAGGCTACATTCCTTCCACTTGCATGTTCATCTTCTGTTTCAGAGGGTTCTCTATAAAGGGCATTAGTTATTACACGCATATGAAGGGAAGAAGCTGATTAGCAGGCATTCCACCATATACCATCAACTCATTTTACATAGCATCACCATCAATCTACCCTTGTACACTACAGAAAAAACCAAAGCACTTTCCAATATTCACTAACAAGCAGCACCACAAAGATATTTCATATAATTTTGGAACCAAACAGAATAAAAAAAGGCATAAAATTTAAATTGTGGTTAATCATCACAATGTTTGGTAAAAAAGTTGTGAAGAGATTCCTGTTTCTCGCCTTTTGGTGATCTCTATATGCTTCCTGTGTACTCAGGTTCAACCCCCCTTTTTTATTGGAGTTTTTAATAAATTGTTCATTTGCCTATCAAAATAAAAGTTCTATAGAGATCCAGTTACAATAATTTAGAAACAAAAAAACGAATGCAGAAAAAAAAAAGGGCAAATGAATACTAATGTGAAATTGCTAGTAACTGCAAATCTATCATGAGGTTAACTGAGAAACAAACACCACAAACATATCATGAATACAAAATATGGGGACGAGAGAGGAAGAGAGAGACTGAAGATAATAGTTTTTTGTTCAGTTTTGTAATTATGATATTCTGATTACAAAATTGTTTGAGGGTTCTAACATGATCGTTCCATCAGTTGAATTATTGTGCAGTTTTAAAATCAAATTTGAACTAAAAGGTTTTTTGGCCACAGGTTAAAAAGAGGGGCATTTCCAAGCCAATAAAGAGTTAAGCAACCAGAGAGGAATCAGTCAGCAGTTTTCATTCAGACCAATCCCAGACGCTCAGCACAGCTACAATTGACTGCACCAGGAGAACATCCAGGGTAGGTTACATGTCAGAAGTACCTGCTTTACTTCATCACCTTCATAATCTCTGTTCTTTTCATGAAAACTTTCGTTGGTGATAACTAAATGCCATTAACCCCATGTAGAGGTAAGCCACTCAATTATCAGGCATGGTCTGTTCAATGTCCTCTATTCAGACAAATGACAGCAAGCAACAGTCTTGGCATGGCACTGTTGTTTTCAGTTTAATAATTGTTTAGGCAGCAACCCTCATTTATAATGATAATCAGATTAACAACACTGATTAGTTATTGTACTACAAGCACACTACCCAAGTTATCTTGTTCTTCATATTTCTTGCATTCACAAGGAGGAACATAGAAGGTGTGAACATCCTCATCACTTATCTCCCAGAAGGTCATACTTCTTGCTTTAAGGAACAGCCAACCTGAACCAATTTAGAGTTTGGTAAACCATAACATGTTTCCTTTAGAAATTATATTCATCCAAATAGGATGCTTGCCATATAGATTAAAACATTGTTCTGAAATTGTTTCCAGAACTAGGAAATTAGAAAATTTTAAGAATTCTTTGAAAATTTCGCAGTTTTTGGGCCAAAAGTAAATTGTTAGTGAGGAATTGCTTGTGATGTAATTGTCAGTCAGGTATTTCTTCAACAAAATCTAAAAATGTACATTTAAAGAAAAACCTTAAATAACAATGACATACACCAGTAGAGGACACAATGTGCACATGAGAAAATTTAAAAAATGAAATAAAAGGCTCTAAGAAACTTTTTTTTTTTTTTTTAATAGACAACAAGAGCATGTATTAATAAATACCAAAAAAGGAGGTGGTGCGCCCTACGTATACAGGTTGTATACACAGAAACAAGCCAAACACACCTCAACCAAAGAAAGACCACAAACAAACAAAGCAAAGTTAACCACAAAAAAGAGTATCAAGGGAAATCAACATAGAGGGGAATCCGGCTCCAAAGGATCCCTAGTCCACTCAAAAAGAGTCCGAAAGAAGAGATCCTTTAAACCCTGGTCGGAGAGATCTTCATCTTTGAAGGTTCTTCGATTACGCTCTTTCCAAACACACCAAAATAAACAAATGGGAGCCAAGCGCCACACTGCTCTAATCTTCTTTGGCAACCCCTTAACTTTCCATTGAAGAAGGAGATTTCTTACTAAATCTGGAAATACCCAAGTCACTCCAAAGAGGCTAATAAAAAGGTCCAAAGCTCTCTTGTCTTGATGCAATGAATTAGAATGTGATTGGCTGATTCTTCATTCTCTTTACATAGATTACATCTATTGACCATTTGTCATCCCCTCTTCATTAAGGTGTTTATAGTTAGGATCTTCCCCCAAACAGCTTCCCAAGCAAAAAAGCAAGTTCTGAGAGGAGCACAGGATCTCCAAACCTCCTTCTCCGGAAAAACAAAATTATTCTCCCCACTTAGAGAACAATAATAAGACTTGACACTAAAAATTCCTCTCCTATCTTCTTTCCAACGTAAAGTGTCCTCACCTTCTTGCACTTTTAACGGGTCAAGAGAACCCAAAAAGCGGGTCACCTCCTCTACCTCCCAATCTTGGAAGGGTCTTCTAAAATGAACCTCCCAACACCTTCATCACCTTCTCTTTTCCAAGATTCTGCAACTGTAGCATTTTTATGGGAAGCTATCCTAAAAATAGTAGGGTAAACATCTTTTAGCTTGAAGGCCCCCACCCACATGTCCCACCAAAAGCTTGTACGGCGACCATTTCCTATGCGGATAGAAGTTCTAGCAATAAACTCTTTCCAGCCTTTTCAATGTCCTTCCAAGGGCTCATCCCAAATGACTCCCTCCACACTCTAGTAGTCTAACCCCCCTCCACCTCCCCAAAATTTCCACAAATGATCTTCCTCCACAAACTTTCACACTCAACAAAGAATCTCCATAGCCATTTGCCTAGCAAAGCTTGATTGAGACTCTGCAATCTTCTTATCCCCAAGCCTCCAAAATTTTTAGCCTTACAAACATCTGACCCTTTTACCAAATGGATCTTGCTCCTATCTCTAAGACCTCTCTGTCCGTTGAGTCAATGCTCTTGAAGTTGAAAAGCATTTGAGTAGCCACCCTATGTAGCTAGGATAAGGCTTTGTCAACTTGAGTAGTAAAAAAGATAGAGAAGTATTTTTTCACACTAAGCATAAAGAAGCTTCTCCAACCCCCCCTTCCTTCTCTCTTCCACCCCAATAGGCAAATTAGACAAAATATATGAAAAGTGCCAAAAAAAACTAGCGCACCAAAGTACATGGGACGAGAACCAAAAGGCAAACCAAAAAAAAACAAAAAAAAAAAAACTACTCCCTCCCTCAACAAAAACCCAACCAATCTACAAAATCAAATAAAGGCATAGAGCTTTCATCTATGTACACCTTGAGCCACAAGAGGAGATTACTAAGGAAAGTGCATCAAACCATCTTTGGTTACTTCCCTTCCAAATAGTCTAGAAAATGCATGAGGGCTCTCCACACCTTCTTTCACCTTTTTCCCACAAAAGAACCATGACACTCTAGTAGAGTCTCCTTGCTACAATGAAGAAAACTGTGGTCATTAGATTCTCCCTTAACTTTGCGGAGCACATTTGCTGACTAACGACCAACCTCTTCTTTGAAGATGGTCTAAAGTCAACAGCTTACCCCTACAAGCCTCCCGGGCAAAAAAGATCAACTAAGACAGAATCCAAGGGTCCCAATATCCCTAACGGAAAAGGAATGACACAATTTGGCTCCAATATGGAATAAAAGCTTTCACATAAAAAATTCCATTGCTATAATCCATCTATACTACCCTATCCTCCTCCCTCTTCATCGACTTTCCTTGGAGTTAAAAAAGAAATTGCTCCAGGATATCCAACTCCCAATCATTTGAATTCCTCCACTAAGCAGAAAGAAGTATTGAATATTAACGCAGCCACATCCCATTTCCAGGACCAACACCTTGCAATAGTGTCTAATAGCAACACCCTGTAAGTTTCCTTATGAAAAAACATGAAAATCAGAAAAGCTATAATTGTGCCAGAACAAAAAGAACTTACTTGACAAGGACAAACAGAAAGACAACCAACTGGCAAGGGAAAAAAATTAAAAACTAGATATTAGAAGAGTAGGGACATAAACACCTTATTCATTTGAACCGTTACCATTACTAGTTATCATCATCAGAAACAGCAGCTCAATCATCTATAAGGAAGAAAAGTAGTGAAAAGGACATCATAATGAAACCCAAGGTTGGTCATATACCCACCCACCAAAACTATATGATCACCCACCATTTTTTTTTCTTTTTTTCTTTTTTAATTCAAAGCTTGATGTGAAAGAGTAAAAATGGCTCATCTTCTTCACCCACTATACCCAACCAGAACTCTAACCTAACTCCTTTTCCTCTTTCTTCCCTTTTCACTTTCTTTCCCTTTCTTTTCCATTCCCCTATCCTTCCCCTTCATTCCGTCTTCAATGTTTTTTTAACTGAAATATAAAATAAAAATAAATAAATAAATAAGAAAAGAAAAGAAAAATCAGGGAGAGCTCACTGTGTAGCCATACAGCGCCTTGCTGGTGTCAGCAAGGCATGCATGCCATGGTCACGCAATGAGCTATCCACCTTTTCCCTTTTTTTCTTTCAGTTTAAAGAAATATTAAAGAAGAAGATAAATGGAAAGGTGAAGGAAGGAAAGGGAAAGGAGAAAAGAAGCGGAAGGGTGGTTAGTTAGGGTTTAGGGCGGGTGATGAAGAAAATGATGGCGTGTTTTCCCTTTTACATCAAATCTTGAATTTCTTTTGAAAAAAAAAAAAAAAATGAAGTGGGTAAAGAGATGGTGAGTTGGGATGTAGTTTCCCAAAATCAAATCCAAGCAACTAGATGGATGGAAGGGAATTTTACTCTGAATTAATATGTTTTCTCTGTAACTTTTGCTGTTTGACCTTTACTTTTTGTGTCTGTATTGCCTTGAAGAACATTACATCCCTCTAGTTTTTATCAATAAAAGAAAAGCTTTTCTAAATTCTCAAAAAGTACAGAAAAAAGTCCAAACACCAAAGCCTTCTGCCATGCTGCAGATAAAGAGGCTCTCTGTGTCACTTGTTGCCTTTCTGATTATGCTGTCCTGATTATTTGGTGCTATTCCCAACTTTCCATATCAGACTTACAGTATTATTTTCTCATAGGTAATTTTCAGACAAAGAATCACATCAAGAACCTCCCTCATCCACATCTCAATCCCTTGCCATATGAGATATGCCTCATGGGCATATCAAACTTCTACAGTTTGTATAACTGATAATACACTGGAGGTGTAAACTTTGCTCTTCACATTCTTCAATTCAATAAAATATTTATAATTTCTCCAAAAACATCTGAAATGATGATAATTTGATACATAATCAAATCTTAGAAATTGAATGTAGAAAGGAGCAATATCTTCTCAATACACAAAAACTGCACACTTACCAAATCCATTTTTGTCCTTCTTCAACAAATTCATCAAATACTTGTCTGTGGGCAAATTTTCATCGCTAAAATAATATTCTACCTGCATAAAAGGAATTCATTTAGTGACATTTAAGAATGAAACAGCTTAAATTTTTAATCAGTGAAATTGTCAAAGGAGTTCTGACTTATAAGGCATAAACAAACCTAAGGCCATAGTTCCTACAAGACCAGTCATTTAAGAAGTTCAATCTAGAATAGATTAATTCATTTAAGTTTAATCTAGCAATAGATTAATTATAGTTTTGTTCATAGATAGGCAAATCCATGATACACAACACCGCCTTAGGTTGTAATGTTGCAATCATGTGTGAAAGAAAGAATCGATTTTTCAAATTATTTAAGAAACCAACCATAAAAATTCTCATAAGTTTCAGTCACACAATAATATAAGAAGTATTTAATGGAGGTGAGTGCATCTAAAACTCTGAAGTGCATATACTGCATTTTTAACAATTGTGCATGCCAGAAAACGTGTTTAATGAAGTACATGATAAATAATAAAATAAAAATTGAATGTACAATTAACTATAAAATAGCACACAACAATAAAAATTAGATGTAAAATAGCCAAATTAATGCCTTTTTCACTTCCCAAAATGATGCAAAACAGTTTATAAAAATGTATTGATTCAAACTCATTTCATCTTATAAACTTGCCCCTTCACATGCTGATAACTGATAAAACATTACCAAAATTCAGCCATTGATTCCTATATGAAAAATCTACACAGTGAAAACTAGGTGTTTAAATGATGCTTACCTATCTGTTTTCCTTATTCGTTTAGACAACTAAGATAGTAAAATAACAGTACTAAGCAAACCCTGTGTTTGACCAGAAATAAGAAGCATCAAATATTCCCTAGCTTTTAGCTGTCCTTGGGCAGCCAACACTGAAAATTTCATGTGGCATCAGACACTTGGATGCTTAATGTCATAATCTGATCCCTTTACTAGAGGCAGTGACTGAAGACTATGTAGAGGCAGAGCCACGACTAATCTATAGCCAAGGACAGATAAACTTGCTCCAGTCTTGAGAAAGACAATCTCAAGTCAAAGAGATTTGTCAAGAAGAACTAGAAGCGCAACTTTTCAGGTGCAACCTAAGCCCAAGCAAATTTTACCATCTTGGTTAGGTTTGGCTTGCTTTTTTGAGATATCATGTGTGATGGACCTGTATTGGGCTTAATCTTGTACATAGTCCTTGAAAAGATGTTAACCAAACACTTGCTACATGGCAGCTTCTTTGAGCCCAGATATCAAGCTTTAACCAATACATCCTGCTAACCTGTTGCCCTACTTTACATGGTCAAACTGAGAGTGAACCCTCCCCATGCAACTCACTGATTGAAGCTGAATAGGACAGCATATGTGCATCTGCAAGCCACATCATGATTTGACCATGGAGGATGATCAGATTAAGGGCATGGTCAGTTATTCAGGATGAATCCCCCCTCAATCACAATGACTTGCCCAGAGGATAAATAGCACACCAACAATGGCCCTACTTTGAGAAATCATGTGGCTTGTATAAAGGGCTAGTCCACTGTACGAAGGTCTGGCCTCTACAAGCATTTCTAGAAATTGGGTAAGTAACCAAGCACCATATTGGTATGAATGCCAAGAAATCTGCACCCTAGATGTGTACAGTGAACTCAGATAGTGGATGGTGGTAACTCAACTCTAGTAGATCCAACCATAGTTGAACTAAAAGGGAAATCAAACAAATCCTAGCCATCAGGAGTAGTCTCTTCAACTAAGAGCATTCCTCACTCATAATCCATCATTTGCCACTCACCATACAAGGAAAACCTTCATAGAAGAGCACACCAAGAAAAATCTTTTTGTCCCCCCACTCACTTGACCATTGGAGGAGCTTTACTAAAGTCCTAACCAGTGAGCTTGTTGCAGGTGCAGGAGGAGCTGCAGGAGCCTCGGGAGTTTAATCACATGCATATCCACCCAAAGCCTATCCTCTGCTCCAGAAGGCTCACCCACTTTAGTCCGCGCTTGGTTCTCTATTCCAACTATCTTGGTTGATGTGATCCTGGTCAAAGGGTCAGATAAATGAAGCCAACCCCAGACACCTGCTTTAGGTAATGCACGCAATTGTATCAGGCAAGTAAGGCACCTTAGCTATGGATGAGGGATGGAGTTAAACTCCTACCAAGGTGGAAAGACTAAAAGCTTCCCAATAGGATTATCGCTTGTGATGGCATCATTCACATGAATCAGAACTTTCTAAATCAAATTTAGAGAAGTATTGAATTTAGTAGAGCTTCTTTGCTTGAAATTCTCCATATGAACAGGGTAAGTTTACTATATAGCATCATTTGCAAAGGAATAACATGATTTCTCTATTAATAATTCTACTCATGTTTTCTTAAAACAATGAAAGAAAAAAAATAGAAACCAAATCAAACCAGCCTAATAAGTGTTACTCTGGTAATTTGGCTTGATGGAGATACATGGTGCATTTGGCATCAGATTCAGCACAACAACCTTCAAGTTAACATATCAAATCAATAAAATCACAGAAGTCACATCCTTCCAGAAGCAAATTTTGACCCCACAAACACCAAAAGCCATGAAAAATGAATTCCAAGCCATTTAGAGCCAAAAAAAGGAAAAAAAATGAACATGAGATTTCACATAAAAGCATTCCGAACCCAAAAACAATAAGAAAACAAACCACTGGTTAGTTGCCGAGAAAAAAAAAACTATGAATTGAATGATAACAGAAAGGAAATTTTCTAGATATCATGCTTTCAGTTACATTAATTCCTAAAATTTAAAAATCATAAGAAAAACAAACATAGCAATCAAGCTAAAAGAACTTATCCACCCAAACAAACAAAACCTAATATTCAAATTTTAAATCTATCTCATTCCACGCATTCCTCAGCAACCAAACGCAGAGTCAAGCGTTCTACAATCCAAAATCCAAAGCCAACACACTGGAAACAGAACACCAAAAATTACCTGCTTGATAATCTTGCCTCGGATATCATCAGCAAGAAGGGCGTCGTTTGCAGACAAGTGAGTGTCATCTGAAGGCGGAGGGGATCCGGGGGCAGAGAAATGAGGATCATGAGGAGGAGATGAGATCTCATAGGATTCCATCTGGAGAGGAGAGAGGAGGGGAGGAGGAAGAGGCAAATGAGAAAACCTCCCGCCCGTTTCTTCTTCTTCTTCTCTCTCTCTCTCTCTCTCTCTTCAGTCTGCGTTTTGGCAAGGGCGTTTTATAGCGGTCGATGCCCCTTGCTCGGGTCATTTCTGTCATTTTCTGGGTCTAACGATGAACTAAACTTTCACTTTGACTGGACCTCTGGTACTTAAGACTTTGGATGTATGTGCTGCCTTGTAAATTAAATTAAATTACCCTTTTGCCTAAAAGCAAGGGTAGTAAAGTAGGCTAAGGTCTACCAAAATTACTTGATACTTGAATATTCATGTGCATCTTTTTTTATATTGACAAAAAGATTCTATTAAGAGACTCCAAATAAAGGACACACCTCACACTAGTATACACCAAAAAGCCAAAGAAAAAGCTTAGACAAGAGTAGGGTTAGCCACACTAAAGAGCCTCCAAAAAATTTGGAAGAGAGAGAATTTCCAAATTCAAAAACTGTTGGGACCACTCCACGAGGAAACGGAAAAAGAGTCACTCAGCCTTTGGTATGACAATTCTTTATTTTCCAATTTCCTTTAATTGCATTTTCTCCAAATACATCAAAATAAATAAATTAGAGTCAACTATCAAATTGCTTTTTTTTCTTCCCTGATCCCTTAAATTTCCATTTTAGGATAAGATTTTTCACTGAAACGAAGAACACCCGAACCAAATCAAAAGTTCTTAACAATAATGCCCAAAACTTTCATATCTTATCACAATGAATCAAAATATGATTAGTTAACTTTTCACCATCTTTATAGATATTACATCAATTAACTAAAGATCATCCCATCTTCATCAACATATTCCCGAGCAAAAAAACAAGTTCATTCATGTGCATTTTTATAACCCATTTTAAATTTATTTTTAAATAAATATGTCAATTGAATTATAGACACGTTTAATTGAAACATTAATAATACATATATATATATATATATATAATTTAACTCAATTTGATTATTAAATATCAGAATTCGATTATTAAATGAGTTAAATGTATTACACAATATATTGCTTGTTTAATAATTAAATAATATTTGAATTCATATTTTTTACATGATTATTATTTGTGTCGGGTTCAGATTGACCTATATAATAAAATACATAAATTTTAACATGTACGAACATAACCTATTAAGACGAATGTAGTATTTTATAAAAATAAATTACAAATTATGGGAAACTCAGAAGTAATTGGATGTTTTCGATAAATAAAAAAAAAAAAAGTAGTTGCGTCATTATATTTAAAATTAAAAGTAAATATTTTTTAATTCTATTTAGAAAAACAATGTGGAAAAACTTGCAAAAGATTCCTTAAGGAACACTATTCTCTCAATATTAACGCAATCCCCCTGTTAGTAAAGATGGCAAATCCAAATTTGTCGAATGCTTCAGGAAAGGCAACTTTGAAAATGAAGTTACAAATGAAAGAAATAATAAAAAATAAAAATGGATTTGAATTTAATTAATTTATTTATTTATTTTTTGGCCCCTGTAAAGCTCACACGCAACCTGTGATCCTGGGTGGACGGCCTAGCTTTGAACATGATTGTCTAGTAGTAAAGTTTTGGCAGTTTTTGCCATGGCTCATATTTCCGTTTTGGTCATGCCTTCAACTATATTTTAAGATCTTTTCCCATCTGTGTCACGTGGCTGGGATACGAAATGGGTCAAGACACGTCACCTGGAAGCTGGAATCAGATCGTTTAGCATAAGGGGCGGCTTCTTTGCGACTTTGCCTTCTATCGACTCTTCTCCTCTCTTCTTCAGTGTTGATCCGTTACGTGTTGGTTCGATTTAGGAGAAATCAAAAACCTTTTTTTGAACAAATAAAATTTTTTATACATATTTGATTAATTTTACACGAAGAATTTAATATAAAACCAAAAAAAAAAATTATTATTTTATGTTGAAGTTTTATTTTAAGTTGTATAATAAATTCTTATATGTTTAATAAAATTTTATAATATAAAATTATTTTTTAAAAATTGTGACTTTGATTGTGTGGGAAATTGTTGTAAAAAAAATTTGGCTTTCAATATGATGGATAAATTTATTAGAAACCCCACATGTTGTATTTTTAATAATTAGATAATTGAGTTTTACAAAGTTTGATGAAACGGAGGTTTGATTTGAAAGTCTTCATAAATGGATGAAATATATATTAATTTGTTCTTGAAATATCTCACTTACTTGATTCAGTAATTACTTGAATTAGTTAATTACTTGAGTTTTGAGAAAGCAAAAACTCATTTGTCTCTTAGTTATATTTTTATTATTTTTGTTATTTTTATTTTAGATTCTATAGTTAAGTGTGTTAATAAGATGATTTTTCTTGTTAAGGAACTCACCACACATGGTAATCCCATTCATGATAAATTGCAAATGTCTATCATTCTACGCAGTCTTCTTGATTCTTATGAACCTATTGTAGTTGTTTTAAACATTAGCAACACTTCTATTTTTGTGAAAAATCTTCCCAAGATTTAGTGAATCACTTTTAATATCGGGAAGGTCCATCTCAAGGACCCTCATTGTTTAATCCTAAACAAAATCAAAAACCCAATGAGAATGTTTTTAAAATATAAAGGTTTGAGAACCCATGTAAAACATAGCTGAAATCCTCAATAATTATTGAGGTAATTGTTTCTCATTATATAGAGTGTATATACAATTGAAAGATCCTACAAACTAGGAAAAGATAAACATACATAATAACAAATAATCTAAGATCAAGGAAATAATCAATCAGAGTGTATATACATTGAAAGATCCTACAAACTAGGAAAAGATAAATATATATAATAACAAATAATCTAAGATCAAGAAAAGAATCGATCAGGAGAGGATTCTACCTTATCACCCCCCTGCAAGCTAAGTGTGGGAGAAGGAATAACATGAAGCTTGTTATGAAAAAGTAGGAACTAAGGCTTGGAGACGTCCTTGGTAAAAGAATCAGCAAGCTGAAGATGGGAGGGAGTAAATGCGACTTTTAAAGAACCATTTGCAATCAATTCACGAACAAAATGATAATCAATCACAATGTGCTTAGATTGAAACCGAGTGCTGGATTGACTGCCATAAAAAGAGCACTTCTGTTGTCGCATAATATCTTCGGAGGGAAAGGCAAGGGAATACGTAAATCACAAAGGAGCTAAACAATCCAAGCAACTTCAGCAGTAGTAATGGCTAAGGATCTATACTAAGCTTCAGCACTGGAACGAGAAACAGTAGATTGTTTCTTAGAGCACCAAGAAACAAGATTAACGCCAAAGAATATAAGATAGCCACTGGTAGATCGTCGTGTATTAGGACAGCCAACCCAATCAACGTCAGAATAAGCAAACAACTCATGAGAGGAAGTGCGGTGAAGTTGAAGACCATGATGGACTGTGCCTTTAACATAATGAAATATGCGTTTGAGTGCTCGAAAATGATCTTCAGTTGGAGCATGCATGTATTGGCAAATAGAATTGACACTGAAAGAGAGATCAAGCCAAGTGATGGTCAAATATTGCAAGGCTCCTGCAAAAGACCGAAAAATAGTGGGATCCGAAAATAGCTTCCCTGTAGTGGAGAGATGTTGACCAACAACAAAAGGAGTAGAAATGGGTTTGGCCTCAATCATGTCAGCACGTTGTAGTAAATTAAGAGCATACTTGGTTTGGCTAAGAAATAAGCCTTGAGAGTTATGTTGGACTTCAACACCGAGAAAATAGTGTAGAGAACCCAAATCTTTCATTGCAAATTCTTTGGATAGTTGAGTGATAAGAGTCTTGATCAAAGCAGGATTGGTGCCAGTAAGCACCATATCGTCAACATAGAGCAAAAGATAAACAGTGCCTGTTGTGGTATGATGGACAAAGAGAGATGAATCAACCTGACTGAGAATAAAACCAAGTTTCATCGAAAAAAGAGCTGAATCGTTGGAACCAAGCACGAGGGGCTTGTTTGAGTCCATAGAGAGCACGTTTCAAACGACACACATGTTATGGAAATTGTGGATCAATGTAGCCGGGTGGTTGTTCCATGTATACTTCTTCAGAAAAATGACCATGAAGAAAGGCATTCTTAACATCTAATTGATGTAAGGGCCATCCAGAAGTGTCCACAATGGATAGAATAATCCAAATAGTAGCAGGACACACCACAGGACTAAACGTATCTTCAAAATCAAGGCCATGAATTTGAGAGAAGCCCTTGGCCACGAGATGAGCCTTATGACACTCAATGGAACCATTAGCATGGAGCTTGGTCTTAAAGATCCAACGACAACCAACCACATTACGATTGATAAGGCGAGGTATAAGATCCCAAGTATCATTCTTCTTCAAAGCTTGTATTTCATCATCCATAGCCGAGAGCCATTCAGGGTGTTTGGCCGCAGACTTGAAACCCCGAGGCTCTTGTATGGCAAGAAGGACCTGAAAAAATTGAGACGAAAATGAAAGTGTCAACGCATGATAGGCCTTAGGTTTAAATATACTAGCTTTTCCTCTAGTAACCATTGGGTGAGTGTTGGTAGAAGTCGTCGGTATGGAAACAGATGGTGACAGAGGACTAGAAGAAGGAATGGTAAATATGATTGGAGATGCATGAGAGGAAGCATGAAAGTCATCACTGCATGGCAAACAATTAGAATTCGAAACAGGAGAAGATAGCAACAAATCAGGAGACATATTATCGTGAGACTCGAAAGAATCAGAAAAAGTAATATAAGGTGTTGAATTATGAATTTGTTGCATATCATCACCCGCATAAGGAAAGATAGTTTCATAAAATTGGACATGTCGAGAGACATAAAGACGTTGTGTCTTGCGATCAAAATAGTGAAAACCCTTGTGAAAAGAGCTATAACCTAAAAAGACACAACATGAGGATTTGGGAGACAATTTGTTAGGAGCATAATCTCGCAAATAAGGAAAGCATAAACATCCAAAAGTACGAAGCATAGAGTAGTTTGGTTGTTTACCGAACAGGAGCTCATAGGGAGTTTTGCCATCAAGAGTTTGTGATGGGAGTCAGTTGATGAGATAAACAGCTGTTGAGAAGGCCTCAACCCAAAGAAATAATGGAACACAAGCATGAAACATAATGGTAAGACCCGTTTCAGTGACGTGTCGGTGTTTACGTTCAGCAATCCCATTTTGACTCAGTGTATAGGGGCAAGCAATGCGTAGCACAATACCACAAGATGTAAGGTGAGAGCGAAATTTATTATTTATAAATTCAGTTCCACCATCACATTGGAAGGACTTAATTTTAGAAGAAAATTGAGTCTCAATATAATGTTGAAAATTGATAAAGGTATCAAAAAAATCAGATTTGTGTTTTAATGGGAAAAACCAACTGAATTTGGTACAATCATCAATGAACACTGCATAATAACAAAAACCAGTAAGAGAACAAACAGGTGAAGGGCCCCATAAATCACAGTGTAAGCGATCAAAAAGCAAAGGACAACGATTATTATTAAGTGAAAATGGTAAACGATGGCTCTTGCCAAGGTTACATCCAACACATAAACTTGAATCCAAACCCATCAATTGATTACTACAAGAAATAAAACCAAACTTAGAAAGAGAGTTAATGGTATGAAAACTAGGGTGGCCTAGTCGAGCATGCCACAAGGGAATAGAGGCACACGACTTATTTGAAGAAACGATGGAAGCAAGGGTATGATGATTTTGATAGAGCACATACAAGCCATTCTCACATCTGCCGATCCCCAACACTACTCTTATGACCCGATCCTGTATGGTAAAACTAGAGGGAGAAAAAATGACACAACAATTATTATCCTTTGTAAGTTGACTAATGGAAATAAGATTTTTCTTAATGCCAGAAACAATTAAAACATTGGATAAAAATAAAGAGCTTTGGGGAACAAGAGTGGAAAGGGAACCAGTGTGAGAAATGGAAAGGGACTGACCATTACCAACCATCACCCGTTCATTACCAGAGTAGACAGTAGGAACATCTACACCCTCGGGATCATTTGTCAAGTGAGAGGTTGCACCAAAATCTGGATACCATGTGGAGTCGTTGGAGTCCGGAATTGAGCAAGTTGCAAAAGCCTCAGCAACGTTGGCAGATTGCTTTTTCTTAAGATTAAGGAACGTGCAACACCGTTTAGCCAGGTGGCCCTCTTTGTCGCAGATTGGACAATAAACAAGAGAAGAAGGGGATGATTTTGAGGCAGAGGCAGTGGAAGGTTTGGGCTTCCCACTCTTGTTGCTTTTCGGTCTAGTGGAATTATTTCGTTGAGCGTAGAACGCTGAGTTGATAGATTGTTGGTACATCGATCGTTCAAAGATCTCATGACTCAAAGCTTTTGGAATGATATTTGCAAAAGAAGGTAATGGAAGCTGAGAAAGCATTGTAGTTAAGAAAATTTTATAATCGGGACCTAAGGCTCTCAAGAACCAGTGGACTTTATCCAAGTCGTAAATGGGACGACCAATTGCCGCTAGTTGATTGTAGAGCCTTTTGAAGAGTCGAGAAAATTCTGCCACGGATTTCGAGCCTCGCTACATCAGTTGAAGCTCATCCTTGAGTTGGAGTTCTCGAGTCTTGGATCTGTGAGAAAAAAAAGGCTTCAAGAGTGGTCCAGGCCTCATGTGCATGACTCGGACCAAGTACCTCACTCATAGACTCCTCTGTAAGAGAAGACTGAGGAGAGTCTGATCAGTAGTCAACCAAGAGGTGTAGGCCAGATTCACCTGGGTGGTGCCATTAGAACCAGTAACCTTTGGAGAAGGAGCTGGGACACTACCATCCAGAAATCCAAGAAGATCTTGGTTGGTCAATAGAGGAATAAACTGATTTCTCCATAACAAATAATTAGAGGAGGTCAGTTTGATGGTGAGCATATGCACCATCGTGTTGAGTGGGAGTGGAGATGATGAGGATGACGATGCAATCATGAAAAGGATCGGAAAAAAAAATTTAGAACCTGCTCTGATACCATATAAAGGTTTGAGAACCCATGTAAAATATGGCTGAAATCCTCAATAATTATTGAGGTAATTGGTTCTCATTATATAAAATGTATATACAGTTGAGAGATCCTACAAACTAGGAAAATATAAATATACATAATAACAAATAATCTAAGATCAAGGAAAGAATCAATCAGGAGAGAATTCTGCCTTATCATAAAAGTGAGGTAAAAATTTCAAATCCTTTAATGGTAATTGCTACAATTGTGTAAAACCTGTACACCTCAAATTTAGTTGTCCAAAAAATAAAAATGACAATAACAATAATGGAAAAAGAACTCATGATCTGGTTCTTCAATAGTGACACTAGTGCTTAGTTTATTAATTCTAGATCTTCAAGACATGTGTCAAAGGGGAAAAACACTTTCTTAAACTCAAAGAGATGAAAGTCGACAATCATCATATTTACATGGGTAACAATACTTTTTGTGATGTTTAGGGAGTTGATTTGTGTGATATATGAGTCTTTACTTGCTCATAGTGACACTAACGCTTAGTTGATTAACTCTGGATCTTCAAGAAATGTGTCAAAAGGCAAAAAACACTTTTTAAACTCAAAGAGATGAAAGCCGACAATCATCATATTTACATGGGTAACAATACTTTTTGTGATGTTTTGGGAGTTGACATTATAAGACTCCACTTGCTTGAACAAAGAAATCTTCTCCTCATTGATGTGCTCTATACACCAAACATGAGAATAAATCTATTGTCTATGTCATGCCTTGATGAGAAAAGTTATGAAACTCAATTTAGGTCTAGAAAGGTGTCCATGGGACAACATGGAAGAATTTTGTTTCAAGGGGTTAAATGTGATGGTTTTTATCGTTTGATTGTTAATGATTTTGCTATGATTAATAATATTTCATCATCTTCTTCTTATATTGAGAATGTATATGATACAAAAGATGATAATGATATTTCTTTTTATGGCATGTGAGACTAAGTCATATAAGTAAAATTTATTTAAAAAGAATGAGTGATTTAGGTTTAATACCAAAAATTAATTTTAACTTTGATATTTGTGAATCCTGCCTTAGTGGAAAAATGACTAAAAAAACCTTTAGCAAACAACAAAGATATGAAAATTATTAAATATTATCCATTCTAATATATGTGGTCCATTAAATGTTAAGACCCATAGAGGCATGCATGAAATATTTGTTACATTTATAGATGATCACTTTAGATACAGATATATCTATCTAGTTAATAAAAAATCAAAGCCTTATATAAATTTAAAGAAAATAAATCTAAGATGGAAACTCATTTAGGAAGAAATATTAAAACTCTACGCACTAATAGAGGTGGTGAATATACATCACATATATTTAATTCTTTTTTGAATAAATCATGAAATAATACATTTAAAAATAAAAAATAAAAAAAACCTATAGCTTATACCTCACAAGAAAATGGAATTGTTGCAAGATGGAATGGGACTTTACTTAATATGGTAAGATCAATATGAAGTCATTCATTCAAATTTAGATACTATCTTTTGAGGAAAGGCATGTATATATTAAATAGGATAATATCTAAATCTATTAGTATGATTCCTTATGAACTTTGGACCAGTGGAAAACCAAACTTAGATTATTTTAAAATTTGGGGTTTTTCAGCCCATATATGGGTACCAAGTCATTAAAGAGGTATGCTAAAACTATTAAAGACACATTTATAGGATATTATGGGAATTCTATTAGATATAGATTTGCTATTTTTCATGATGGTGGTTCAGTGAGAGTTATAGAAAGTAGAGATGCTATGTTTTTAGAAGGTATGTTAGATATAAGAAAACTATGATATTAGTAGATTTATTTGAAATTCCTAAAGAAATGAAATTTATAAATAAAGAAGTAGAAGTATAATCTAATACTAACTCACATGACACTATAACTAGTATGAGGAGAGAAAGACAACTCTCAACTCATTTGATAGACCTTTTTACATTCATTAGTGATGAAGAATTAAATGATTCGTTAGCTTTTTCTCAAGCTATGTCCTCCCAAATTCAATTAAATGTAAATAACCTATAAAAGAAGAATTAGAATTAATAAATAAGAATGACATATGAGAATTAGTTAATTTACCAAAAGAAAGAAAATTTATAGGTTGTAAATGGAGTTTAAAAAAGAAATTCAAATTAAACAGAACATTAGATAAATATAAGGCAAGATTAGTAACAAAAGGTTTCACTCAAAAAGAAAACATGGATTATGAAGAAACTTAGTCACTAACTGCTAAATTTGCTTATATAAGAATTATAATGCTTATAGTTATATAGTCAGATCTAGAATTACGCCAAATTGATGTAAACAATTTTTTTAAATGGTGAATTAAAAGAAGAAATGTATATGAGACAACCAGAAGGATATGAAATTCTAAATGAAAAAGAAAAAGTATATAAATTAAATAAATCATTGTATGAACTTAAACAATCATTTAGACAATGATATTATAAGTTTCATGATATTTTAATTTCATTTTGTTTTGTTTCTAATAACTTTGATCATTGTGTATATATGAAGAATAGTGAGAGTAGCTTTATAATTTTATCATTATATGTTGATGATATTTTATTTCTTCAAATTGATAAATGGTAGTTTTTTCATTCATTTTTTCATTCGTTCATGTATAGAGTATATATAGAGGGTAATCACCATTCTAAGAATGGGAAAGAATGATATAAGGAAATAACAACTAATATCCTAATATCTCAACTTTCCTAATATCTCAATATTCCTAATATCTCAATATTCTTAATATCTCAACTTTCCTAATATCTAAACATTTCTAATATCTCAACACTAAATGATACAAGGAAAGAATGATATATGGAAAGCATTCCTAATATCTCAACACTCCTCCTCAAGTTGGTGCATAGATGTCACACATGCCCAACTTTTCTAAAATTTTTTAGAACACTTAACTTGAGACAACTTTGGTGAGGATATCAGCCAATTGATCTTCTGATCGAATCTTAGGCAATTCCACAATCTTATCATCCAACTTTTCCTTAATGAAGAATATATCCACCTCGACATGCTTTGTATGATCATGTTGTACTGGATCATAAGCAATGTCACATGCGGCTTTATTGTCACAAAACAATCGGATTGGTTGCCTAGATAGGTAACCTAAATCCTGTAAGAGGAGTCTTATCCATAATGCCTCACAAAGTCCTAGAGCCATACCTCTAAATTCCGCTTCTGCACTTGAACGAGCGACGACATTCTGCTTCTTACTTTTCCATGTCACAAGATTCCCACCTACAAAGGTAAAGTAACCAGATGTAGATGGCCTATCATCCATTGCACTAGCCCAATTAGCATCAATATATACTTCTATACTCTGATGATCAACGTTTTTAGCGAACAAAATTCCCTTCCCAGGAGCATTCTTCAAATATCTCAAAATACGCATGACTGCATTCATATGTTGCTCTCCAGGATTATGCATGTATTGACTCACTACACTCAATGCATAAGCAAGATCTGGTCTTGTATGAGCTAAGTACATTAATCTCTCCACAAGTCTCTATCTTCCCATATCGGTTGATACTTGATTAGGCTCAACACACAATTTCAGACCTTCTTCTATTGGTGTATTTACATGTTGACATCCTGACATTCCAGTCTCCTGTAAAAGATCTAAGGCATACTTTCTTTGAGAAAGAAAAATTCCTTCACTTGATCGAGAAACTTCAATCCCAAGAAAGTATTTCAAAGAACCTAGATCTTTCATTTCAAATTCTCTAAATAGATAATTTTGCAAAGCTTTTCTTTCTTCAGGATCATTTCTTGTAACTACCATGTCATCTACATATACAATAAGTGTCGTAATCTTACCATGTTGCTTTTTCAAGAACAAAGTGTGATCTGAATTACTTTGACGATAGTCAAAAGCTCTCATTGATTTTGTGAACCTTCCAAACCATACTCTCGGGGATTGCTTCAACCCATATAATCACTTCTTCAATTTGCACACCTTCTGACATTGCTTTTCTGACACTGTGCATCATGGTGGAAGATCCATATATACTTCTTCAGATAACTCGCCATGCAGAAAGACATTTTTCACATCGAACTGTTGTAATGGTCAATCTAGGTTTGCAGCTAAAGACAGTAATACTCGAACTGTGTTGATCTTAGCTATAGGTGCAAATGTCTCTATGTAGTCAATTCCATAAGTTTAAGTGTACCATTTTGCTACCAGTCTTGCTTCAAATCGTTCAATACTACCATCTGCCTTGTACTTCACAGTATAGATCCAATGACACCCAACTGGCTTCTTACCTAGTGGACATTCTACGAGTTCCCATGTTTCATTTTTCTGTAATGATTTCATCTCTTCATTCATGGCTGCTTTCCACCTTGAATCAGCTAAGGCTTCTTGCACACTGTTAGGAATAGATACAGTAGATAATTGATTTAAAAATGACTTATTTGATTAAGACAAACGATGGTTAGACACATAGTTGCTCATGGGATATTTGACTTTGGTAGACAATTCAGGTTCATATGTAGGTTTAGGAGTACCTCTATTATGATGGTGTGGTAACCGTTTCATGAATGGATCAGATTCCAAATAAAGAACACCCTCAGTAGATGACGATTGGTTTGGTATTTTAGTGAAGACATCTTCGGACCCAAATTGTTGACCACTCATATCCAACTTACCCGCTTTCTGGTTCACTAGTTCAGATTGTCCAGATTCATCCTCCTCAGAGATATGATAATCATAATCGAGAGTCTGAATTTCCTTATGGTACTCCCCCTAAAGTTCAGACTCAGATGAAAAATACATCGAATCTTCATGAAACACCACATCCATTGTAATAAACATTCGTCGAGTTGGAAGATGGTAACATCGATATCCTTTTTTGTGCAATGCATATCCAACAAACACACATTGTAATGCATGGAAAGTTAACTTGGTGCGTTGGTGTTTGTGTAGATGCACAAATGCCACGCAACCAAAAACACGAGAGGGTAGATTTGGGACGGTTGGGGCAACTACGACATTAGTAAGAGCTTGGAGAGGTGTTTGGAAGTTAATTGAGCTAGAAGGTACCCGATTGATCAAGTATGCGACAGATGTGATTGCTTCTCCCCAATAAGATATCGGTATTTTCTGCTATCAAGGAAGCACAAACAACCTCTAACAAGTGCCGATTTTTCCGTTCAACGACTCCATTTTGCTGGGGTGTATTGGAACAAGTAGTTTGATGAATGATGCCATGTTCTTCCAAATACTTTTAAATATCAGAACTCTGATATTCTCCACCATTATCACTACGCAAAACTCGAACATTTGCATTGTACTGAGTTTCAATCATTTTATGAAATTTTTGAAACAACAAGTTCACTTCATCTTTGGTCTTCATCAAGCATAACCATGTCATTCTGGTACAATCATCAATAAAAGTAACAAACCAACGTGAGCCACTCAAAGTTGGGACTTTGGATGGGCCCCAAACATCAGAATGTATAACCATAAAAGGAAGTGGACTTTTATTCAAAATTAACGGAAACGAAGCACGATGGTTTTTAGTCAATTCACAAATATCACAACGGAAACCAGAAATATCACTCTTTGCAAACAAACTAGGAAACAATTTTTTTAAATAACCAAAGGAAGCATGTCTCAGACGTCGATGCCATAACCAAATTTCAGACTTTTTATTCTCCTCCTTAGATCTATCTGCCATCAAGGCTTGTTGCAACTTATTTGAATCCTTTGACTGCAAGTCCAAGTAATAGAGTTTTCCCCGCTTAATACCACAACCAATCGTCTGTCTTGTTTGGATGTCCTTAATCACACAAAATTCAGGCCAAAAAATGACAATACAAGATAAGGCTGCAATGATTTGAGAAACTGACAAAAGATTGTAATCTAGAGATGGAACAACTAAAACAGAATCTAAATTCAAAGTATCAGTAAAAGTTAAGGATCTTTCCCCAATGATTGGGGTCGTGTTACCATTGGCTGTGAAAACAATTTTTTGTGAGGAAGGTCTAAGGGGTGAAACCTGTCTAGAATCAAAAGTCATATGATCTGTAGCACCAGAATCAATTATCCATGCACTATTAATAACAGGTGTAAAAGTACTTAAAAACTTACCACCATGATCTATAGCGGCTACCAATGCAGAGGCTTTCTCAACAACATTAGCCTTTATTTTTATTTCGGCAACAGTTGCAGTCGAGGTTTTCTTGGAATCTTTTTTCCGTTGATCACGATTATTATCATTAATAACAAAGTGGTGATAGCCTAAACATAATCTAAAGGTTCATGGTTCAAACCCTCGGTTCCACATTGTTTTCCTGATCATACCAAGAGTCGTTGCTTTGAAATTGTGGGATATCCAGACTGGTGGGATCAGTCTTATTGCAGTGAGTGCATTTGAAGGTTGACTTATCGATATTGGGGTTTGTCTTAGGATGGTTGATCGTTGTCGGACTACCATAGCGACAAAATATCCAGGATTTCAATTCCATGGCTCTGATACCATCTTCAAATTGATAAATGATAGTTTTTTCATTCATTTCTTCATTCATTCATGTACAGAGTATATATAGAGGGTAATCACCATTCTAAGAATGGGAAAGAATGATACAAGGAAAGAATGATATAAGGAAATAACAACTAATATCCTAATATCTCAACTTTCCTAATATCTCAATATTCTTAATATCTCAACTTTCCTAATATCTAAACATTTCTAATATCTCAACACTAAATGATACAAGGAAAGAATGATATAAGGAAAGCATTCCTAATATCTCAACATTATTAGCCTCCATTGACTTGAAAATGTTGAATGAAATAAAAGATTAGTCGAAATCTCAATTTCAAATGAAAGATATGGGTAAGGCTTCTTTTGTGTTAGGTATTAAAATAATAAGAGATAAAAAAATAGAGAAACTTAGTCTCTCAAAAGAAGCTTACCTAAATAAAATGTTAAAAAGGTTCAAAAAGGAGTCTTCTAAAGTAGTAGACATGCTTATTCATAAAGGGATAAAATTATCTAAAAAAATGACACCTACAAATGAAAAGAATAAGGGAGAAGTGGAAACTAAACCTTATTCTCAAGCTATAGGGGGTATTGTGTATGCAATGTTATGTATAAGACCAAATATAAGTTATGTTGTAAGTCTTGTTAGTGGATTTTAGAGTGATCTAGTGATTTCTCATTTGTTGGCTATTAAAAGAATACTAAGATATATACAAGATACAAAAGATTTAAAATCAACTTATCAAAATGAAAATTTGAATATTACTAGTTATTGTGATGTTGTCTTTGCAAGTGATCAAGATGATAGAATCCATCTTCTTTTGCATATTTATTTTAGGAGGAGGAGCAATATATTGGGCCAGTAAAAAACAAACTTGTGTGGCTTGTTATACAATGGAAGCTAAAATTGTAACATATAGTACTATTGTCACAAAAGTTGTATGAGTAAAAAGATTTTTAGAAAATCTCAAGCTTGATCAAATATATGACACTAAAGTTGTTATGTGATAACCAAGTAGCTATTACAACTAATAAAAATGGTGAATTAGGACCAAGAGGAAAACATATAAAATTGCAGTATCATTATATTTAAGATATGATCATTCTTTAATTAAGCCCATAAATATTGAAAATTTTAGAAAACATATTTATGCCATAGCTAAGGCTTGAGAGCATATTAAAATAACATTTGGTTTTTGACATGAGAGATGTTGGAAATTGTGGTAAAAAAAAAAACCCTCTTTCAATGTGATGGGTAAATTTATTAGAAACCTCACATTTTGTATTTTGCATACTTAGATAATTGAGTTTTACCAAGTTAATGAAATGCTTGTTTGGCTTGGAAGACTTTGTAAGTGGATAAAAACTGAATTAGTTTGTTCTTGAAATATCTCGCTTACTTGATTCGATAATTACTTAACTTAGTTAATGAGTTGATTTTTTTAACTATGAGACAAATGGGGTGAAGATATGGTGTCAATTTTTAAGAAATAGGGATAGTTAAAAAAGTTTTAAAGAAGTAAAAACTCTTTTGTCTCTTAGTTACATTAATTTTTTTATTATTTTTATTATCTTTATTTCATATTAAGATTGTGTTTGGTTTCTTAAAAATACTAAGAAAAGAAAAAAAAAATGTACATCTATTAGTATTTAATTCAATTAGGTGATTTCATAAAAAAAAATATATAGGGTAGGGTTGTTCTTATTTTACCTGAGGGGTTTGAATTAGCCCCACCCAATCAACCATACGGCGGTGAATTCGTTCTTAGGCCTTGTACACACCGCCTGTCACACTATGAGAGCTAGCCATGCCCGAAGAAGGAAGTTTGAGTTTGATGCAAATGGCTAAAAAAATTTCCGCTTTTGGGTGTGAAGCAATATCAAACCAAAATACCCAACAAGCATTAGCTCTCTCTGAAAATGAGATGATTCATGTTTGGTTGTTGTAAGAAAAATATAAAAGAAAATCAGATATAATTAAAATTAGTTAAAAAATTATGTATTTTCAAATTATTTAATCTTTACATCAATGAGTTAAATAAGTAAAATGAGTTTGAAAATAACAAATAAAAATGATTTATTAACTTTTAATCTATTTTTTATTTTTTCTTTATTTTTCTTTATATTTTCTTTCTCTTCCATTTTACCTCAAATTTTTTAAGAACCAAGCATAACCTAAAGAGTTTGAAGACAAAAGACAATTGAGAAGTTTGAAGAGGAATAGAATTCTAGAGTTTGAAGAAGAGAAGGATTGAAGACTTTGATAAGGATGAGGTTACTTGATAATCTAACAGATTACAACTTCAATTTAATTACAAACAAGAAGTTTCGTTAGTATAATGATATTTCCTTGGCTCTGCTTGAAAGGGGAGGAAAAGGAAAGTTGAGTAGATTTCATATCTAGTGGCAAAATTATAGAGCGAAATTTTGCAACAGTTACAACATAGACTTGGGAATCTGGTTTACCAAGGATCCCATTCGCATAAACCAAACCATGATACATCACCCACCACACATCTAATTCAGCTGCTCGATACAAACCCTAAACCGAAACAAGAAGCAAAACAAACAGCCCAAATCCAAACCCTAAACTCAATCTTCCAAGGCCATTTCTCCTAGCCCCCGAAAACCACACCTTCACATCATCCACTACAGGTCCACACAGCGAGCTCATGTCATCGCTCCTGGTGTTGTAATACACACTGTAGAATGCAACGCGTGTTCTCTCAGCTTTGGATGTGAAGTTCAGATCGACGGTCTCGAAGGTGGAGTTGGCATTGGCCACGTAGTGGATGTTTTGGGCTTGGTCCCCAGCAAAAGCCATAATTGCTAGAGGCTGCTTGCACGAGTCCCCAGCATGGCCTAATGAAAAGGTCAGCTTGTATGGCTTGTTGGGGGTGGTTGCCACCATTTGTGAGATTATCCCTTCCTTTCCAGAAAGCAATTCAATGCCTCGTTTCCCCTGTGGGACTGAGAAATGGTCGGAGTCGATGAATCGGACTGCCCTATTTGATTCTACAATCCAACCTGGTAATGAGGATGTTTCTTCGTCGAGGTTGGTGGGGAGGAGGACACCCAGAGAAGCATTTTTGTACATCCATGGACCTTCTTCAAAATCACCATTAGTCACTGCATTATCTGCAGGAAATGTGGTAGAAGCCAAAGACGAAATGATAAGTTGCTTGTTGCTAACCAGGACCTTAATCTTACAACAGAAGAGGGAAAGGATGAAGGTAAATACCTTTGGGAGGATCAGGAGCGAAGAGCTTCTTGATGGCGACGTCATCAATGATAGGGCCACAGGTGGGGTCATCCTCCATGCCTGGGTTCCGGAACACCACATGCGCATCCTCCTCCTCCGCTGAAAACGCCCAAGCGTAGGGGTCCCACCCCTGCACATTGTACAGCGTCTGCAAGTCTATGTTCTGGGAGGCTGCACCCACCGACACGTTTATCGACTCCAGCTGCGCGCACGTCCGCGCCGCGCTAAACGTTATCGAATATATGAACCCCTTCTCCACCTTCATCTCTTGGCTTATCTCCGCATCGTTTCCCAGTCTCACTGCGTGCTTGCCCTGGGGCACTATCAGTATCATCCCCCCTTGCTTTTGGCCCGATTCAACCAACTCAACCGTGCCATTTGTCTTCCAGTTGGGAATCGTGGTGGGTCCGTCCACTAGCCCTTCGTTCGAGAACCCGCCTGTCGGAGGTGACTCGAAATCGCCGTTCAACAGCGGGCCTGCAATCGACCGCCGTTGGATTAAGCATATTGTGACTCGTTACTTTTGTTTTTAAAAAAATTTCATCGATTAAATCATAAGCACTTAGGACTACACATGATGAAAGCACAGCTGTTATCCAAGATGGAGATGACAAGGTTGCTGAGGTGCATGTTACATATTTCGTTGTCAAGCCATCTTTTCTACGAATATATGGTCAATGGCGTGCCATTCATAACTACAACAATATACAATTGAACACCCTTCGAGACATGCCAAATTGCCCACCGGACAAGGAAACTATACCACCCTACCCCATACCTTTGGTCCATCTTCTGCATCTGTGGGGCTCATTTCAGATTTTTTTAGTAATTCTTTTTTTTTCTTTTTTCTCCTTTGTATCTGTCTTCAAATTTTCCAAGAATAAAACAATAATAATGATAATGAAAAGCATCATCAATCCTTTGAAAAATCAATCGGTCAAGTAGGCCCAGGCCCAGGCCCAGGAGAGAATTTTAAAGAAGAAAAGCATTCTGTGTGAAAAAATAATCATAAAAAATTGAGTGGAAAAGACATCCAAAGCACATAACACACAGCCCAACAATGGGATGTGAAGATGAAAGGAGGCATCTCATTTAACTTTAGGCGGCAACCGCGTGGGCCCTGAGCCCCACACTTGGGTGCATAATATTTTCCCGCTTTGATCATCCCAATATTTTCATTTTCTAGCATGATCTGGACTCAATCAAAGCCTGGGAACAGGGATGGTACAACAAAAAGTGTTGGCGCCAATGAAACTACCTTTGTCCTTTACCTCCCCTTTTTCACGGTCTTTTTCTTCTCTGTCTTGGCGTGTTTTATAAACTTTGAGTACCTCTCCACAAAGTATCATCTGGGTTCTACCCAAATCCACAAGAGACGATTTTATTCTTCAGAGAAAACAACAAATATTTTTGTATCATTTTTTCTTGAATAACCCTCTCTTGGGTAGGAAATTGCAGGCTCTCGCCTGTTTTGGGCTTGGATGAAGGTGGAAATGTGGTGAAAATTGAAAACGCAGGGGAAAGGGGCATGAATATCTAAAACTGTTTATAAGCGCTGTCAAAACTTGACTGTTAAGTAGCCCATAAAGAAAGTCAGCAGCATGTTGAGAATTAATAGACCAAAAACTCGCACTGCTGACACCGGGCAACGGAGGGAAGACCAAGAACACAATGAATGGGAGGTAGGGTCTACAGAATTGAAAACTGTAGTGATCATAATTTTATATTATGCCTTCCCTAAACCTAAGGTTTCAAAATTGAATCATTTCATTATGAGTGCAGAAATCCTCAGCAAGGGAGCATTAGATGCTCTAAGATTGGAGCCCCATTATTTGATGAAACCCTGAAATGAGCCAAGTGGCCAGACTCGAAATCCCATGGAATGATTTTGAGTCTCATGGCGTTTGAGAAACACGTCTTTCAGCACAAAATTACACAGAGCAGTTTGTTTCATGGACAAGGGCACTCACAAATTTCCTTCAACAGAAAAGCAAAGGAAAACCCCATACTGCTGTTCAAACTTCAACCCGAGAATACCAAACAGGAAATGTTCATGTAACCACAATGTGAAATAGACTGAAGTGGGAAATCAATTTCCCCGCTACAAAATATATCAGATCTTCAAAAATGGAGAAATACCCACTAAAGAGATCCACAAAAACAGAAGGGAAAGAGGGAAATCTAGAAAAATAAAATGGGTATAGAAATGCAGAACCGAACAGAGCATGAGAGAGAAAACATGAGCTAACAAATTTGTAGAGAGAGAAAACAAGAGCACGTACCATCATCTGCCATGACTGAAACAAAATGAGCAAAGAAAACCACACACAAAGACACCCATTTGCTTGTTCTTGAGCTCTGAACCATCTCCATATCCCAATCTTCTCTCTCAGAAAACAGAGGGAAACAGAGCAAGTGAGGGAGAGAGAGTGAAGCAGAGGGGAGAGTGTCCTTTTTTTACCTAAAGATTCCACGCTACAATAGGTCTTGACCATTTCTCTCTTTATATAGCTTTTATGATGAATTACCTCGTTAAAAATGAACATTACTTTATTAATTCCTAACTTTAGAAAAAGGGTCTCTTTAATTTTTCGTATTTGATGAGGGAAAGCAAAAGTCTTCCGTCTTCCGTCTTCCCTCCTCCCTGAGTTCCCACTGCTATTTTTTATTTATTGTATTTCTTTAATAATTAATAATATTTTCCATGTTTTGAGAAATGGTGGTCTGGTCTTGATGTGGACCATGCTTCCGCCGTATTCGAGCCATGGCACTCGTGACTTTATTTATTTAGTTTACAACAAGGCCTCTTTTCATACCCTTTCCCTGTGTTGTTCTTTATATATAAATATTAAAATGCACCGTCTAAGACAGGATATAATCCTTTATGGCTTTTGTGCTATGGCCTATGGGTTGTGGTTAAATCTCTCTCTTCCTCATTTAAAGTACTTTTCAAATCTCTCTTTTTGTTTTCTTGTGGATAATATTTAGTTTGGTCATTTATTGGCTATTTTTTATTTCAAAAAATGCACACAAACTGTTTGAGTTAAGGCTTATAAGATAAGTTTCAGGTTTTGAGTTGCGTTAGGAAGTTAGAGGGGCTGAAAAAAATATGTTTTGGACATTTGAATAAATTGAGAGTGGGTTTCTTGAGGTTTTTATTCCAAGTGTTTTTTTTTGGAAGTGTTTTTTCTAAAAATATTTTTAAAACTATGTTTGGTTCTTGGAAATTTTAAGAGAAAATGAAAATAAAAGAAAATATAATAGAAAAGTAGAATAAATAAATAAATAAATAAATAATATATTAAAATTCCATAAATTATTTTTATTTGTTATTTTAAACTCATTTTATTTATTTTCACTCATCAATATAAGGATTAAATAATTTAAAAATACATAAGTTTATAGCTAGTTTTAATTATATTTTATGTTTTTTATATTTTTCATGAACAATCAAATATGAGATAAATTATTATTTTTTTTGTATTTTTTTTCCTTAGTATTTTATGAGAATCAATATAACCTAAGAGAATAGTCTTTAGTTGAAGTGTTTACTTTAAAAATATTTTTAAAATAATTACTTATAAAGTGTTTTTTTAAAAACAATATAGGTAATTTTTTAACATTATAAATGATTTTTTTATAATTTTAAAAGTATTTTATAAATTTTAACAAATAGTTAGAGACAGTTTGGTAATAATGTTATGAAACACTTCCAATATTTTTAACATTTGAAAATTTTTTATCATTTAAGTGTTAAAAATATTAAAAACGTTTTCTAAAATCGTTATTAAACGTATTTTGATTTTTATTTTTTATAAAAAAACACACTTTTTAAATTAAAAACATTTCTTAAAATTAGAATCAAACGAAGTCTTAAAATGTTGAAACCAACTTACAATTGAGATGTATGTAGAATGTTTGTGTTCAAGTTGGGATACTCAAGCTCTCTATACCATTTCAACACTTTCATAGCATATGGTGCTTTAGGGCTTAGTAAAAAAATTCTCAAAAAAAAAAATAAATAAATAAAAAATTAACAATCCTAAATATATATAAATACCTAACCTTTTATTTTTGAAGATAAAGTCTAATAATAAAATATCTTTGTTAGTCTACTATAAGATCTAAAGCTTTAGAGTTTCCACTAGCATGCTAGAAAGGCTTTTCTAGATAAGGGGGCTATGTCAATTTATTAATCTCATCATATGGTTGAGGCAACCCCCAAATGAGCATAATGGGGTTTTATAATATATAATTTATACATATATAACTACTTATTAATATAAGTCCCTTAGGAGTTAAATTTGTGAATTATATTTTTAATTTAATGGATTTGATCTTCCATTAGTAACATCCATGATTTTACGCCGGTTTTAGGCGCATAGAAGTTTTGTCCAAACTTAATGGTTATGTTTGGTTGAAAAAAAAGAAAAAAGAAAAAAAAAAAAAAGAGGGTGATGGAAAGATAATAGAAAGAAAAAGTGAAAAAAAAAATTTTAAATCAATAAATTTTTTTTTATACTACTTCCAGCTCATTTCATTTGTTTTAAATCTTTAATATAAAGATTAAATAAATTTAAAATGTATAATTTTTTAATTAATTTTAATTATATTTTATATTTTTTTATAAAATAACAAAAAATGATAAAAATTATTTTCCTTAATATTTATTTTTCTCAGTTTTTCAAAAACCAAACTTAACCTATTGGTAATTTTCAGTACTAATTTTTATTTTCTTTATATATCTTATAATTCTTGAATTGAAAGTGAATTAATAAATTTAATAATTGAAGTTATTATAGAAAAAAAAACTAGGACCTTATTTGGTACATGTTCTAAAAAATGGATATAAAAATCAATTTTTGAGAACGATTTTTAAAAATTGTTCTCTATATTTTGTAAAATAAAAATTTATTGGAGAATTTAAAATGTTTTTAACTTATTATTAATATTTTTATATTCAATGCTTTATTTTTAATCATTCTATATATTTGTATAATTATTTTTTAAAACAATCCTCATAAAACAAGTGAAAACAACATAAAATAATTAAAAAATATTATATAAAAATATTTTATTTTTTATTTTTAAGATAAGAAAATAGAAAACAGTTTCTAGTTAGAAAAACAAAAAATTGTTATTGAAAACAGTTATCAAATAAGTTTTAAATTATTTATATACCCTCCATTTAGTTTTATATGAATTACGAACATATTTTATTTTTTATTATTGAAATTGGAAATATCCCAGGGAAAAATGTAAAACGCAAGAATCTAAGCTCTAATTTGACCATTGCATTACTTAATCTACACCAAAAATACGTAGGAATGCAACATGTTATCAATGATAGAATTGGACATGACATTTTTTACTTAGATAAGTAAATAAATAAAAGGGGCGACCATATGCCATAAGATTTTAAATAGAAATAATTACATAGCTTGAACTCCATTTTAGTTTAATTTATCAAATTGTCAAATTAAATAGTTACAATCATTGTAAGAGTCGAGAAATAAATTTGGTGGTCCCTTGAAATAAATCTAGTGGCCCCCTTGATGATGATCGTTTGATATCTTTTGGAAGATTTTAGTATGAGATGAGAGTTATTCTCTTCAACCTCTTTGGGACATTTTTGGGGATCCCTACTTCTTTATGATTTTCAAGTAGCCCATACAAATCCATGAATTAATCTATGCCTCAACTTTATAGTCTATGCTTGGTTACCAAAAATGTTTCACATCATGTTTGGTCATCGGAAATTATTATAAAGGAAAAAAAAAATGTTAAAAGAAAATAATTTTCCTTTTTTTTTGTGTTTAGTAATTAATTATATATTTTTTAAAATAATTGAATAAGTAAAATAAATTTTAAGTAAAATACAAAAATTATTTATTAATTTTAAATTTATTTTTTATCACTATTTTTTTTTTCTATCATTATCTCTTAAACTTTTAGATAACCAAACATAATCTAAGAAAAGATAAAGGGAAAAAAGAAAAGAAAAAAATATATAATTTTTATCTTACATGATTATTTATGAAAAAGTTGAGGGTGATGAAATTAAATTATCGAGGAATACATTTTTTTTAAAATTATGTTTGATTTTGAAAAATTAGAAGAAAAATGATAGTAAAAAAATAAAGAAAAAGAAACGAAGAAAAAAAAAATAAATTTTCAAATATAAAATATAAGAAAATTAAATTATATTTGATTTTTACTATAAAATCAAATATAAGAAAATTATTTTTTTAATATTTATTTTTCTTAAACCAAATATAACCTAAATTTTCTTCAACAAGTATATTTTAAAGATGCAATGAACTATAAGTTTACATATTTGGGCAAAAAGTAACCGAATAATATAATATATTGGGAGAGAATCCAAAAGTGGTACAATTTGCAATGAATCTGACAAAATTTTCGAAGTGGTGTCCAGATGGAAGGTGGTTTTATTCAAAAGAGAGTTGGTACGATCTTGATATTTTTCAAGAGTACTCGATTTAGTTTGATATTTTTAACTTGTAGCGTACCTTCCTATCAAGAAATTTAAAGTCAGTACAACCTTTTCCTCACTCTCTCTAAGTCTCTCATTTTTCTTGCTCTTTAGTCTTTTCACTTGTTTGGTTTCATTAATTTATGAATCTAAACCTAGACATACATAGGTGTCTCCTTTTTGAGGCTATCTTTCATCATATCTCACAATTTTCCTTTTGTTTTTTTTTTCTCTTACCAATCTTATATTCTTTAGTTTTCTTTATTCTTTTTTAATTCCCAATTAAGTGCCAATTAATGTCAAAGTGTACATGTAAAATTTAAAATTTAGGAGCAAAGTGCATTTTGGTAGGCATATAAAAAAAAATGAGAATCTAAAATTTTAAAATTCAAACTTAATATATTTATCTAAAAATTATTAGAATTTTGTATAATTTTTAATCAAATATACTATTTTTGAGCATCGGATAATAATTTTTAATGATGTAAGTGTTATCTTTGACCACCTAAGATCTATATGATATGAGTGCATAAATTTTTTTTGTTCCCATTTTTTATTTATTTTTTTACTTGATTATATTAAAACACATTTTCTCATGTATGTATTAGGATAAAGTCATTTAAAAGTATGACATAATGTAATAAATTTGAAATTAATTATTTATTTAATGACGTTTTAGTTTCACTTTTATCTATTCCTATTCTATGTATTATACTTATGAGCATTATTATCTGCATCTTTTGAATTGTACGCGACTTAAATGCATTAAGAGGTGCATAGAAGATCTAAGTCATGGTTCCTTACAAATAGATGATTTGTTCACAACCGGTTCATGGGTCTTGGCAACTTATTAAATGTTGTAGTGCACCACGTTCTAATTGGAAAGATGATTGGTCTTGACTATCAAGATGAGTTTCTCATGGTAAATACACTAGTGTGTATGGTTACACATTGGACATGACCTACAATGAGTCACGACTTAAGGCTATCAAGTAGTCATGACCTCACCAAGTTGCTTCATTGTGTTATTTCTCAACCTTGAGAGAATATTAAGTTTATGTTGAAGTTAGCAATGACTTTGACCTACGGGTGAGATCGTTAGCTGATCATATATTCTTTATGGATTTGGTCATTGTTGATGGAAATCGATATCAATAGGTATTCTCAATAGAGACACCATGATAGCTCTTGGGATTGAAACAATGTGTCCTCTTGGGTGATCCTAAGGAGGTGTGTTTATGGAAACTATAGTCATAATAGTTCCTTAAGTGAAACTTGACATAGGCTCTTTGAGAGTTAAGATATGTCAATTGAACACACAATAAGAGGATTTGTGACTCAAGGATGGTAGAGGTAGTTTTGAAAGGCTGATAACTTTTACCTTGGTAGACTACGGACACTAGTTCATGGGAAGACTGAACACAATGGATAGCAGGTCACGGACCCGAGCACTTGATGTTTTGTTGTTATTTACATAGGATACTGGAGTTTAGTTGATTATCTGTAGTGGGATGTTGAATTAACTTTAGAATTGGATTCTGAGAGAGCCAATATTCCTATGGGTCATCGCTTTGAGCTTATATACCTTGTTGGCATGGGTTATAAGGGTCAGATTGACTCTAGGTTTACTTTTATGCATAAGGGCGTTTTGGCAATTACATAAGGTTGCATAGTGGTAAGTGAACAAGGTCTCTAGATTGGGCTAACTGATTAATTAGTAGACCCTATTGGGTTTATTAATCAATTAGAACTCATTTTGGGCTAGATTAAGTGACCTAAGCCCATGTGGGCTCAAGTCACTTAAGCCCACTTAGGAACCATATAAATACCCCATAAAGGTTAGTGTTTCCATAGATTTTGTCTTCCACCATCCAGAGAGATTGAGAGTCACAACCTCCACCATCTTTCATTCCCCTCTGAAAGTGTGCCAAGATCAAGGTTCGAGTCATCAGGCCGAAGACTTTGGGTTTACGAGACTTCTACGATTTCGATCTTCATCTCCACAATGTGGATTTGATTCGAGAACATCCAAATTTGAGGTATGATTTTCATTAGCACTTTCTGAATCATTTTAAGGTATAAAAATGCTATTTTTCCATTGAGCATAGGATTTAGAAAAAAACATGGGATAATTATACATGTTCCTAACCTGATTCGGACTTGGGAAATAGAGAGATCTAGGTTTTTCCATTCAGTATGGAACACATGGTTGACAATTTAACACTCCATTTTTGTTCTTAATTATGATAAGCATGTGATGATGAACAATGAGAATGATTTTTTGTTTTTCAACAACGAAGTTTCATAAAAAATGGCATGAAGATAGTACTCTATGTTTTTGTAATGGGTGGTCTTATGTATGTGATGCTATGTTTTATATCAAATATTTGCTTTGTTGTAGAAATGATGAGTAAATATCAATCTAATAAAAAACTAAAATATTGAACATCAATTAAGCACATACTCAAGTTGTTGGGATAGACCCTTAGAAAGTGTGACATGACGTATAATATTTATGATCTCGTTTTTCTTTTATTATCTCGTATGCATCGATTGGTTATTTGAGCATTTACACTCATATTACTTGTATTGCACATGACTTTGATGCATTAGAAGTTGTATAGAAGATCTAAGTCATGAGTTTCTTAAAATGTGATAAGTGTCTTACAATTGATTCATGAATTTAGGCAATTCGATAAAGATTGTAATGCACTACCTCCTAATTAGAGGGATGACTTGTCTTGATCATTGTGATGACTTTTCCTATGGTGAGTGTACTAATGTCTATGGTTACATATTGGATAAGACCTACAATGAATTGTGACATTAACTATTAGGTTGTTATGATTCACCAAACTATTATACCGCATGAACTCTCAACTTCAAAAGGATATTGAGTCTATGTTGAAGTTATCATGATGCTTTAACCTATGGGTAAGACCCTAAAGTGGTCACATATTCCTTAGGGATTAAGTCACACTATTGATGAAAGTTTGAGACAACTGTTAGGAACCTTGGATCTCTCGTTCTCATATCGTGGATCATATAGGTGTATGCAAACTACCCTAGGCCTCTAGATCCTATGCAACATAAGCAAAAATCAAAATTTTAACATTCTAGGATCCAGAGATAAGGGATTAGAAATTTTTACCTTTGATTTGAATGTTTCTAAATCAATTTCGCTTGGTGAAAATGAAGCTTGAAGAGTCTGAAAGTCTCGTACACTCAAGATCTTTCGCCCAATGACTTAAACCATGATCTTGGCACTTCAAGGTGTGGGCTTTGGAATGGAGGAATCTTAGGTTCTCTCTCTCTCTAGAGCTAGAAGATAGTTGTGTCTCAAAAGTGATGAAAACCCTAGCTTCTAAGAGGGTATTTATATCCCCTATTGGGCTTAAGTGACTTAAGCCCACCAAGGCTTGGGTCACTTAATCTAACCAAAAAACGGGTCTTAGTTGATTAATTAACCACATATGATCATCTAATTAATCAATTAGCTCAATTTAAACCTTGTTCACTATTCCCTGTGTAACATTCCATAATTACTAAAATGCCCTTTATGCACGAGAGTGAATTAAGAGCCAATTCAACTCTCATAAACCATGTTATCATAGTATATGAGCTCAAAGTGAGGACCATTAGGACCCATAGGACTACTTGCTCTTAGAATCAAATTCTAAAGTTGATTTAACATTCCACTAAAAAGAATCAACTACACTCTAGTATCTTATGTAAATAAAAATTAGATGAAGCTCGAATCTGTGACCTACTATCTATCCACTATATGCAAACTTCTCATAAATTGGTGTCCGTAATCTAATAAGGTAGTGCTATCACCTATCAAGATTACCTTTCCAATACTTGAGTTACAGATCCCACTTATTATATGATCAATTGATGTACTATAGCTCCAAGTTGCATATGTCAAATTTTCACTAAAGAAAATGCTATGACCATAGTTTTCTAAATCACATGTCCTTTGAATCACCTAAGGTGACACACAATCTCAATTTATGAGATATCATAGCGCCTCTATTGAAAATACTTATTGTCACTAGTTTTCATCAATAATGACCAAATCCATAGAGATATATGACCACTTTAGGGTCTCACTATAGGTCAAAGCCTCTTGTTGAATTTGACACACACTTAATATCCTCTTAAGGTTGATAGTCTATGCAATATAGTAGCTTGGTGAATTATAAAATTGATAGTCTTACGTTATGATTCATCATAGGTCTTGTCTAGTGTGCATTATATACATTAAAGCACTCACCATGAGAAAACAATCCTAACGATTAAGATAAGTCATCTTTCCAATTAGGAGGTAGTGCACTACAATCTCATATAATTGCCCAAATCCATGAACCATTTATGTACAACCCATCACTCTGCAAGGAACCCATAACTTGGATCTTCCATACAACTCTTAATGTACTTCAAGTCATGTACAATGAAGTAATGTGAGACGTGTGTGCTCAAAGAATCCAATCAATGCATAATTGGATAATAAATGGGAACCAATAAATATAAATAAATAAATACATTTATAAATGTATTTTAATTTATTACATCATATTATGTTTTTTAGGGCTCAATCCCAATAATAACATGTATTCTTAATAAAAACATCATGATATCTCATGAGATTGAGATAATGTGTCTTTTTATGTGACCTAAGGACATGTGATAAAAATAACTGCAAATATAACAATTCCTTTAATATAATTTGACATATACTCTTTAGGAGTTAGAATATGTCAGTTGATCATATAATAGGAGAATCTATAACTCAATGACTAAATATGTTTTCTTAATGGGTTGATAACATTATCTTATTAGATTACAAACACCAGTTCATGGGGAGTGTGCATGCAATAGACAGTAGGTCTGAAGGGAAAAACCTAGATATCTCCGTTTCCCAAGTCCTGATCAGGTTAAGAACATGCATAACTATCCTAGTTTTTTTTTTTTTTTCTAAATCCTATGCACAGTGAAAAAAATAGCATTTTTACACTTTAAAAGGATTCAAAAAGTGCTAACGAAAACCATACATTGGATTCGAATGTTCCCGAATCAAATCCACATGGTGAAGATGAGTATCGAAATCGTAGAAATCTCGTAAACCCAAAGTCTTCCGCTCGATGACTTGAACCTTGATCTTGGCATACTTCTAGTGGAGAGGAAAAAAAGGTGGAGGCTATAACTCTCAATCTCTTTGGATGGTGGAAGACAAAATTTATGGAAACCTTAACTCCTATGGGGTATTTATAGGGTTCCTAAGTGGGTTTAAATGACTTGAGCCCTCATAAGCTTGGGTCACTTAATTTAGCCCAAAATGAGTTCTAATTGATTAATTAACCTAATAGAGCATACTAATTAATCAATTAGCCCAATCCAGTGATCTTGTTCACTTACCCCTATGCAACTTTACGCAATTACCAAAACACCCTTATGCATAAAAGTGAACCTAGTGTCAATCAGACCCTCATAACCCATGCCAACAAGGTAAATGAGCTCAGAACAGGGACCACTAGGACCCATAGAAATACTGGCTTCCTCATAATTCAATTCTAAAGTTGATTCAACATCCCACTATAGAGAATCAACTAAACTTCAGTATCCTATGTAAATAACAATGACACACCAAGTGCTCGGGTTCGTGACCTATTATCCATTGTATTCAGTCTCCCTATGAACTAGTATCTGTAGCCTAACAAGGTAAAAACTACCAATCTTTCAAGACTACTTCTACCATCCTTGAGTTACAAATCCTCCTATCGTGTGTTCAATTGACATATCTTAGGTCTCAAATAGCCTATGACCATAGTTTCCATGAACACACCTCTTTAAGATCACCCAATGGAACACACTGTCTCAATCTCAAAAGATATCATGGTGTCTTTATTGAGAATACCTATTGCTACTGACTTCCATAAAAAATGGTCAAATCCATAAGGAATGTATGATCAGTTTACGATTTCACCTGTAGATCAAAGTCATTGTTAAATTTAACACAAATTCAATAATCTCTCAAGGTTGAGAGACAACACAATGAAGCGGCTAGGTGAGGTCATGACTACTAGATAGCTTTAAGTCATAACTCACCGTAGGTCTTGTCAAATGTGTAACCATACCCATTAGTGCACTCACCATGAGAAACCCATCTTGATAGCCAAGACTAGTCATCATTCCAATTAGGAGGTAGTGCACTACAACCTCTAATGGGTTGCCAAGACCCACTAACCGATTGTGAACAAGTAATTTATTTTCAAGGAACCCATGTCTTAGATCTTTTGTGCAACTCCTAATGCACCTTAATCACGTACAATGTAAAAAATGTAGGCAAAAATACTCATAAAGTATAATATATGAAATAAAGATAGATAAAAGTGAAACTAAAATATCATTAAATAAATAATGAATTCCAAATTTATTACATCATGTCATGCTTTTAAGGGCTCTATCCTAACCAAGTCATAGATTTAAACTTTGTCTTGTTTTAATTTAAAATGATACGAGAGTGCAGTTGACTTTCTTTAGTGAAGTGTTAAGTGGACTTTAGAATTAGATTATAAGGAGCTAATATTTTCTTATGTGTTCTAATGGTCCTTGCTCGGGCTCCTAGTTCATGATGACATGCGTTTTGAGGGTATTTTGGGTATGTAATTCATGAGCGTGCATAAGAGTATTTTGGTAAAAATGTAAGGTTGCACTAGATCTTACAAATTAACTTTTTGGAATTAATTAATTAAGACCCAAGTGGACTAAATTAGGTGACCTAAGCCGAATTTTGGCTCAAGTCACTATAGCTTACAAGGAAACTTATATAAGCCCTTTTTAGGGGTTAGGACTTTATTCTTCTAGTTCATTTTTTAAAAAATTTTAGAAAAATAAGAACCTTAGCCACCCTAATGGGAGAAATAGAAACTCACGCTTCTCTAATGCCAAACATCCATGGAAGAAGAAATTGGGTGGAAGAACACTAGGTAGATGAGCTCCATAGTGTTCTCTATGGATTCGACTTCTTTATCAAATTGGAAACAATCTGGGAACATTTAAATTGTTTTTTTTTTTTTTATATTATTAGCTTTTAGTTTTTTTTTTTTTTTTGAAAAAAAAGGTTTGTTATTTTATTTTTGATGTCAACTAATAAAAGTTTTATTAAAAAAATGATGAGATTTATATAATATAAAATATAAAATCATTATTAACTAAATGATTATAAAATATTTTATTTATCACTTGATGATCAATTTTTTCATAATGTATCTCATATTACATAATAAAAATTTATAATATATTTATTTGTAAGATATTTTTATTAACTTAAAATGATAAATTAATTTTTTGATAATTTTATTTAATATTATCAAGTAAAGGGTCATTTCAGGAAATAATTATGTGACTTACACAAATGTGCATATATTTTAAAATATGTTTAAATCAATATATATATATTCAAATTGGTGATTAAAAACCCACTTTTCCCTTTCATCTTTGTTTTTATTTAAGTTGTCTTTTATTTTATTTCAATGTTTGTGTTTCTTTCAATTTTCAAATTTGCCAAGGTTATTTATAGGATATAGAAAGAGTAAAATCAATAAATTTTCTTTATATTTTTTAATATAAAAAATGTGATTCTAAATTTGTAAATCTAAATTTTTTCCATGTTCATTTTGAAGAGTAACTCATGTTAGTATAAATGTCTTTTAATATTTCGATTATTTGTATATAAGTAATTTTTAAACAAGAGATTACCTTATCGTCAGATAGCCTAATTTGTTAGGGTAGATACGTCTTATGTGTAAGATTGATCCAGTTAGTGGTATATAGTTTTTTGTTCAAATCCTTATACCAATCATACTCTAAATTTACTCATGCCAGTTGTTGTGGGATGGTTAACATTCCGAGATTTGATTTGATACCACGAGGTTCTAAGATTACTTTTATAAGAAAAAAATGGGGTTTGTTGTAAAACAAAGTGAGAGAAGAAGAAAATAAAAAAGAGAAATTAGAATGTAGGAAGAGAATAGAATAGAATTTCATTAGAGGTATCTCCCTTTTATAGGAAGTCACAAAGAGATATACATCAATATGGATGATCATCCACAAGTTCCCATAATTAGATAAATTATCATATTTTATAACACTCCCTATTGGATGATCATAAGAATATGCCTCATTAAAACCTTACTAGGAAAAACCTTATGGGAAAAAACCTTAGTGAAGGAAAAAGAGTACAATATTATTTTGGATTACTACAACTGCATCATTAAAAACCTTGCCAATAAAACCCAATGGGACAAAACTTGGACGAAGGAAAAAAGAGTGCGGTGTAATGATATTCTTATCAATTAGCTCCCCCTCATGTTGACATGATTATATTTTCTCTAGTAGCACAACATGAATATCTTTGAGTCCACGTATTCCAATAAGCTTCTTGAGTATTGCAGTTGACAATACCTTTGTGAATAGATCTACTAAATTGTCACTTGATCTTATTCGTCGAATAGCAATTTCATCACTCTTCTGGAGTTAATGAAAGTAAAAGACTTGGACAATATATGCTTAATTCTATCACCCTGAATGTATCATTCTTTAATATGTGCAATGCACGCAACATTATCTTCAAATAATATTGTCGGGTCACCTTTGATAGAGGAGAGTCCACATGATTCCTGAATATGTTGGATCATAGATCTTAGCTATATACATTCACGACTAGCTTTATGAATTGCTAATATTTTTGAATGATTTGATGATGTGACCACTATTGTTTGTTTGACAAATCTCCATGAAATAGCAGTACCATTGTAATTAAACACATACCCTGTTTGTGACCTACTTTTATGTGGATTTGAAAGATATCCTGCATCTGCATATCCAAGCAATTGTTGTTTTGATTCCCTTGAGTAAAATAGACTCATATCAATAGTTCCGCGAAGATAACGCAATATATGTTTGATACCATTCCAATGTCTTCAAGTTGGAAAAGAACTGTATCTTGCTAATAAATTGACATAAAAAACAATGTCTGAACATGTACAATTGGCAAGACACATAAGTGCACCAATAACACTAAGATATGGTACTTCAAGACAAAGTAATTCTTCATATTTTTCACAAGGACGAAATGGGTCATTTTTCACATCAAGTGGTTTGACAACCATTAGAGAACTTAAAGTATGCGCTTTATCCATATAAAAACACTTAAAACTTTCTTAATGTATGTTGATTGATGTACTAAAACTCCATTTGGAAAATGCTTAATTTGTAGGCAGAGACAAAAATTTGTTTTTCCAAGATCTTTCATCTCAAATTCCTTTTTCAAGTAATTTGTTATTTTTGTGAGCTTTTCAAGAGTTCCAATAAGATTTAAGTCATCAACATATACTACAATAATTGCAAATCCGATTTCTAATTTCTTAATGAAAATGCATGGGTGTATAGGGTTATTCACATACCCTTCTTTTAGCAAGTATTCGCTAAGGCGATTGTACCATATGCGCCTAAATTGCTTTAATCCATACAAAGATCGTTGTAACATGATTGAGTATATACTACGAGGCTTTGTACAATTTGCTTCAGGCAATTTAAATCCTTTAAGGGTTTTCATGTATATATCATTATCCATTGATCCATATAAATATGTTGTAATAACATTCATTAGAGACATATCTAGTCATTTTGGGACTGCCAAATTAATTAAGAAACGAAATGTGATTGCGTCCATGACGGAAAAGTATGTTTCATCGTAGTCAATACCAGGTCTCTACGGGAAACCTTATGCTACTAATCACACTTTATATCTTATGATTTCATCATTCTCATTTCTTTTTTTCACAAAGACCCATTTATATTCAACAGACTTTATATTTCCATGTGTTTGAACTACAAGTCCGAATACCTCTCATTTTGTTAACGAGTTTAGCTCTGTTTGGATTGCTTCTTTCCATTTTGGCCAATCATTCATTTTTTGACATTCATTCACAGTTTTTGGTTCTTGATATTCATCATTTCTCATGATGTTCGCCACTTGGAATGCGAATATATTATCTATGATAATGTCGCTACGGTTCTTTGTTTCTCCTGTGTGACTCATTGAGATCTCATCAGTTCTAGATACCAGTATTTGATCAAATTGTGCCTCTTCAGGGGTTTCTTGTTCAATATGTGCCTTTTTAAGGGCTTTTTACATTATTTGTGCCTCTTTTGGGGGCTATAGATTTATCAATTTTAAACTGATCAGTCATTTTGATGGTCTCTTTTAGAGTGCCAATTTTTTCTTGGGTTCTCCTCTTCTGGGGAGTTACATTATTTGAGCCGACAAGTCTACTACACTTCAAGTGTATCTTAGATTCATTTGTTAACTGTCCTACAGGAACATCAATCCGTGCTGGAGTATTTGCAACCAAGATATGTGACTTTGTCACTTTCCTTGTATTAATGAATGCATCTGGTAATTGATTTGTAAGATTTTGCAAATGAATAATCTTTTGAACTTCTAGTTCACATTGATTTGTACGAGGGGTCAAAGTCAATGCATTCTAAATAATTTCACGTCGTTCTTCTGGAACTAGCTCTTCTCCCCCTAACAGCGAGAAAATTGTCTCATTAAAATGATAATCTGCACAACATGTCATTCTACCTTTTAAGTGTATAGGTAGACTAGTCACTAAATAAAAACTTCTGGTTTTATAATGTACATCCAATGTACATCCATACGATCTTTTACCCCGAGGGACCAAGTTGGTCTTACAAGATTCTTCTGGATTTATCATCGTATAAAGTGTCATTCATATGGAATCAAATACTACTAGTGACATAGTATAAGCTCTTTTGTAGCCTTTAATCAGGTTTCTATTACCTAATATAGTATTAACATTGTTTGTCATCAATGTTGTGCAATTAATGAGATAAGAGTTTCATCAAAGTAACAAGTCATAAAACATTGTCATAAAGACCTCGTCTTTATAGGGTTGAAGAAATATTATCATAGAGAAAGATTTAAAATCAATGGAAAAATATTAGTTATCGATAATAATGACTTAACTTAATAAGTTGTGTAAAAGCAATGAGAGCATATATAACACAATAAAATAAATATGAAAAGATAATTTAAAGTTATATATTTCTTAAATATCTCACATATTTGATTTTGTAAGTGTGGATCAATTTATACATGAAATAACTAGGAAATACTTCAATAATCAAACTAATTGTAGTGATAGATCAATAATTTTATTCAAAATATTATTATGATCTAAATCAATGTGCAAAAATTAATTCATAAATCAAAATTTCAAGAGAACATATCATGATTTAAAGTATCTTATTGTCTCAAAACTTTAATTGAAATACTATAAATCCATCTGAACATATATGTAAAGATATAACATAATATATTGAGAACAATAGTTGAACCTATTGTAATTTCAAAATTATTTTTGGATAATGAAATTATTGCATTAATAAAAATACTATATGTGGCAACATGCAATAATATATATTATTTTATATAACTCAAAATTTTTGAATCATAAAAACATATCTTAAAGAAAATTGACATGCAAAATTAATTTATTAATCATATGACCAAGTTATATATTTCACATGTATCCAAAGAATCTCAATTTTCTAAATCAAAGTATTATTGTGTATTAAACAGTTAGAATAAAAAAATTATTCCAAACTATCACCTTTAATACAAAAATACCATGCAATCCGAAATTCTACATCTATATGTAAATTTTTCTATTAATGATAGTATAACTTCTAATAATAGAAATTTATAAAAACTATTAAACACTTATCTATTTGTATAAGTTGATATACAAAATATTAATCATTTGATAATATGTAAATATTATCTATATGCTTGTTATCATAGCTTCAGGCTATAATATATTTCATTATAACTTTTGGTTATATAAATTTCATAAAGTTGTACAAAATTGTTAGTTAACAATTTTGTTCTTTATAGCTTCTAACTATAAGAAAGTACATATTAACAACTTTGGCATATCCTTTGATTAGCCCAAATAATATTAATTTTCTTATTTTCATAACTTCTGGTTATGAATAATAATATTTATGTAACTTATGGTTATATAACAACATTTAAAAAAATTATGTATCTTCTAGGTATATGATTGTTCATTGACAATTTTGTTTTGTATTACTTCTGGTTATACAAGAAAATTATAAATTGTATGCATAGCTTCTGATTATGAACAATTGTTAATAAAAATTGCTTTTCATAATTCCTGTTGTGAAAAATAAGTGAGTATGAAATAAAAATTAAAAACCAATATTTTTCATAACTTTGAGTTATGATTATTTTGTCAAAACAAAAAAATATTCAAATTTGTACATAATTTCAGGCTATGAACTATTTAAGTATAACTTCTAGAGTTACACAATGTAGTTAAAAGAAATTAAAGAAATTAAAAATTAATATCTTTCATAATTTCAGGCCATAATTATTTTGTCAGAACAAGAAAATATTTAAATTTGTACATAACTTTAGGCTATGAACTGTTTTTTATATAAATATGTGCATAACTTCAAGCTATGAACTATTCATTTGGTAGATTTGTGCATAGCTTTAAGCTATGAACTTTCATTATGTAAATTTGTACATAACTTCATACTGTGAACATTTATTTATTTATTTATTTTATAGCTTCTGGCTATATAATATTGTTTGGTATAACATCCAGTTATACTGTATGATTAAAAATAAATAATTAGGGATCATATATATAACTTCTGATAATGTATTTGTAATTTTGTAATTTTTCTCCATAACTTTTGGTTATAGGAATTCCACATATTTTTCATAACTTTTGGTTATGAATTTACCCCATAACTTCTGGTTATAGGTATTATACATATTTATGTATTCAAATAAAATAATTGAAAATAGAGATCAAACGGTAATAAAATAGAAAATTATGATGTAAGTTTATCACATACGTTTTTGTAAGAAAAAAGAGAGAAGAGTCTTTCTATTTATCTGAAAAGAAGAACATCTTTCTATTTCTCTGAATATAAGAACATCTTTCTATTTCTTTGAATAGAGAAAAATCTTTTTATTTCTTTTGTAGAGATTAGTTGTACTGATAATGTGTTGTAAAACAAAGTGAGAGAAGAATAAAACAAAAAAGAGAAATTAAAATGTAGGAAAAGAATAGAATAAAATTTCATTACAGGTATCTCCTTTTTATAGGGAGTCACAAAGATATATATATATATATATATATGGATGATTATTCACAAGTTTTGATAAATTCTCATATTTTATAAGATGATTATTTTTTAAGTTGAAAAGGTGGGGGTTAAATTTTCGGGATTATTTCATCCCTTTAATCAAATAAAAGGAAAAGAAAAGATTGGATTGGGCCGTAGAAATGGGCTCGGTTTGAACTTTGCTGGTTAATTGTTATAGTGGGAGACTGAAATTGTCTCTTGGAGGAGGAGAAGAGAAGAAGAAGAGAAGACAACAGATGGCGTCGTCATCATCATCATCAGCCGCTATGCGAGAATTACAGCGGGAATTAGAGACCAAAGCTAACGATCTCAGCAAACTCCAAAAAGGCAAACTCTCAACCCATGCCCTGATCCTAGCCCTAACTCTACAATCCTCTAGTTATTTTCATTATCTCTTGTTTTTGCATTTCATTTGAATGCAAAACCCTAACATTTTTGTTCCTCTTCAGACATTTCAAAGAACCACCAAGTCAGAAAGAAGTACACTATTCAACTTGGCGAGAACGAGCTCGTCCTCAAGGTCTCTATGCTTATCTCTATCGTTTGGTTGCTGAGAAAGGGGTGGAAAAGAAAAGAAAATCGTTTTCAATGGAGAAAACCTCGAATTGATACAGTTGAGTGGAGGATCTTGTTTTTTGTGATTAATTGGTGGTTTTTGTTTGTTTTGTGTTTAAAGGAGTTGGATCTGTTGAGGGAAGATGCCAACGTGTTCAAATTGATTGGTCCAGTTCTTGTGAAGCAGGATTTGGCCGAGGCAAACGCAAATGTGCGCAAGAGAATTGATTATATCTCTGCTGAATTGTATGTTTATAATACTTTACTTGATAACTACCGTTTTCATTTTATTTGAAATTTTTTATTCACATTCTTTTTCACATGACTTATCTTTTGCACCTCCCTAGATAGTTAGTAGCTTCTTGTGTTGTCATGTTTACTTATTGGCATTAGTCCTTGGCAGCACATCAGTGAGTGAAAAATATGTGGCTCATTACACTGTAAAATTGCATTATAGTCCCTTGTATAATAGCTTCTAGGATATCTAGTGTAGTTGTGGGATGGTTTCCTATCTACTCTGATGGAAAAAAGGTGCCGACTTTGAGTGAAATTCAGTGGCATTTCTTGGACCCTTCTTATGCAATGGCCTATGAATGCAGTGATGGACATCATGAATGTGGAATGCAATGAAAAAAATTCTACCCAATCATCTGAAGGAAAATGCAGTGAAATTTGCTTACATTTGAACTTGAACGCATGTCTTTAGTTATTTTTCTTATTAAGTTGTACTTAGATTCTGATAAGGTGTAATTCTTGTCTCACATTGGTGAATGTTCTTACTTCTTTTTCATTTTACTTGTATATTTATACTCTATGTGACAAGCCACTGAATTCTTCCTTTTCTCTTTATAATTGTTGGGTTTCCACCCAACAGGAAGCGTCTTGATGCTACCCTTCAAGATCTAGAAGAGAAGCAAAATAGCAAGAAAGAGGCGGTTAGTATATTTCCCCTGAATATGTATTTTAGTTGCTTTCTCTGATATTTTCATGGCTTGCCACTTTGGAGCAATATGATAATATCTTTGTGGTTGTTTAACTTCAAATTAGAACTTCTGAAAATTGTCTTAAAGTGATGACTGTTTTATGGAAGTACTTTCTCCCTTTGGGAGGAAGATGCTGTTATTTAGTTATTTATTTTTCTCTTTGAAGCAAGAAGTAGAAATTGAGAAGTGCTACCAAATGACACCTATTTTTGTCAAGTATATCACATATTTTTTTTTTATACTCATATTTAACTTATTCATGTCAATGCATCACCTTAAACATGTCTGTTAAGTCATATTAGGGAAATTCTTAAGGCAAATGTAGAAAAGTTCCTTCTTTCTACTGCCTTTTGGCATTCCTTATATGCTTTGTGTGTACCTAGTACGCCTTTTCTTGCGGTTTTGATATATTATCTTTTTACCTATCAAAAAAAAAAAAAAACATGTAAAAGTTCCAACTTGTAAAAGAGAAAATATAAGGCTTAAGTTGGTAGTATTGAAATATACGAGTTTCATATTATAATTGAATCATTATCATGTTCCCTTTTATTAGTAAAAGTTTCCTTTTTGAGTCATTTGTTTAACAAGCTTAATGCCATTTCATGATGGATCTGTTTGGAAAAGTGATTGTCACTTGGCCTAAAATTTTTATCATCATTTCTTTTGTTTTCAGTAACATCAACTTACTATTATAGTTACAACTCCATGGCAGTATTTCTATGCATTGCTTCATCATGCAATATGCTGGTAAAGCACAGGTTGAGGTGTGCTAGTAGTGGCTAGGGCTGTAAAAGAGTTGAGCTAAGTGGTAAAGCTGCTTGATCTTGGCTTACAAAATTAACGAGGTCCAAAATAGGATTGACCTTCGTTCATTTCTTATGAATGATCTCAAGGAGGCTCTGAGAGAGATGAGATTGAGTACTTTAGTTTGTCTTCATAGAATGCCTATGAGGTTGAGCACAACTGAGCAGTAGGCTGTTTGAGCTTCTAAAAGAATTAACTGACTGTACGGCTATGATTGGGCTTGGTTTGTTTATCTCATAAACAATCTTGAATAAGTTGGTATTGGCTGAAGGCTAATTTTTTTCCCTTTCTTACTCTAATTTGTGAGTTGGATTGTAAATGTAACTTGGGTTGTATAACTCACTTCAAGTAGGCAGTTTCTTAAATTCCAATAATTCAGGTCTGACTACATATACTGTTGATATTTAAATGTATATTGGGTATGAAGCCTCATAGAAGTGGGGAATGATTTCACTGAGATCATGGCTAATGGGGAATGGCTATTAGAAGCCTATGAAATTAAGGTAGGAGGTTTTCTTTTTTCTTTTTTTATTTTAATTCTAGAGACTTCTAGGGTGAATTAACTTGGTATTGCATGGATTAATTCTAGATTTGTCATTGAGGTGGATTTTTTTGCATCTCAAAGGGCTTTTGAAGAGTAGGAGGTGGTGGTTATGCTTTTTGAATGAGTTTCATACTTCAAGCTCTTCTTATAGAAGTTAATACCAAAGAAAAGTGGTATAGAGGATTTTGGAGATTTTAAGCCTATTAGCTTAGTGGAAGGTTTATACAAGCTCTAGATAAGATTTTTGCAAATAAGTTGAAATTAGTCATCTGGAAGATGGTTTAGACTAGTACACAAATCTTACATGTTGTGCTTATTGCTAATGAATCTATTGACTCTAGGCCCTTGAGGCCTACCTTAAGTGGTAAAGGGTTGGGGAGGGTTTGTAAGAGTTTCTAGGTTTAAGTCCCAATGGGGACAAAAATTTACCCACGAAAGAAAAAAAGGAATTTTTATTATAGTGAAATGATATCAAGGGTGGAAACAAATTCATAAATTATACACCTTTGAAATATGAAAAACATAATGGTAGAGCCACAAATTCAATTTAGTGAGATGACTTTGTTATTGTAAATATAGTGAACGGTATTGTTGTAAATATAATGACATGACATTGTTGTAAATATAGTGAGTGACATTGTTATAATTATAGTGAGTGATATTGTTATAAATATTTCATGAAATGAGGGCATACAAGAGTCACAATAAAACACTATGTGCTGCCACTTTTATGGTTATAGATATAGATATTGCTTTTCCAAAGGGCGAAAAAAAGAAAAAGGCAGGACTCTTTGGAAAATTTCAGAAATATTATTTTCTAATTATGTAGGAAAACGAATATTTCATTTAATGATAGAAAGAATTAAGAAATCTAGGGGGGACGAGCCGTCCTTGAAAAAGGACATCAAAAAGAAAATTTACTAGCTAAGAATCTAAAGCAACCCATGAAAATTTGAGCCTGCTTCATAAATACCTAAAGAGAAACCACATATCCATGTTAAAGTTCAGTGTTGAAGAAACCTCCCTACAAATGCCTCTAGCATTGGAGCTCCTCTTTTGGCCAAACAATCTGTTACCTGTTTGCTGGATCTAGGCTTCTTTGTGAAAGAGGATCCCAACCTTCTTGAAAGTTCTAAAATCTTCTGGGACTACATTTCCTATTTCTATGCTCATTTTTTGTGAGAAATTTGGAAGCTACTGACAATTGCTCTCTCTTCCATGAGGAAATTACTAATCCCCATAGGCTTTTCCTGTTTCAACATTTGAGTAATTCTACAATATTAGTCTATATTGCCAGCCCGACCCTTACCGACTTCAAGAAAGTCTTAAGCTGCATTGCCACAGTGATCTTGAAGATTCAACCAATCCCCAATTGTCCAATGTTTTCTTTCAACACCCATTGGTGTTAAATATGAGCCAACCTAAATGTAAGGGTTCCTGAATTCTACCCACCCCAATCTGAGTGTTGATACCACTGGTACCACTCCTCTGCTGCATGCATTCCTCTATGAGCAGAACACTACCAACTGGGACACCAAAGAACTTTAGAAATGGACCACCACAAAAAAAGAGAGGTAATATAAAGCATCTACAATGCTCAAGGGGCTTCCATCCTTTGTAAAAAATTCATTTACTCCTATCTAGTCAAATAACCAAAGAGTAGCAAGCACGGCATTTTACCTTTGTAACTTCTCCCAAAATCTAAAAGCATAAACATCATGTCTGCAACCCTTATAATGGAAATCCAAGCCAACCCTGTCTCTTGAGATATGTGTTCCATAAATTCCTAGTCATGGCACAACGGAGAAAGATATTATGCACTGTCACACCACTATCTAAGTGGAGAGTCCAACGCTGAGGATTAAGAGCTTTGAAGAGGTTCCTTATTTATAGCTGAGCAATGGTGTTCACCTTATTAGTGGAACTAACCGTGATATGATAATCTGATTATGACTCTGGGGAACTCTAGAATTTTCAGATGAATAAGCCTGCAGAAATGCAATTGGGGATACACCTTTGGAAAATGCATTAAGAAGAATTGGCCCTAAAATATACCTAATGGAACCAAGGTCCTGAGCCTATTGACATGAAATGATGGAAAAAGGTAAAGTAGATTCAGAGAGAGCAGTAAATAAGATAGATTAGCAAATTCCTGGTTTGATAGAGTGGCCGAAGATTGAAACTCCAAGAAGGGCAAAGTTGAGGCTGATATAATTTATGTGATATGTTAAGATCCCTAACCTTTGAAACATGATAAAAGTTAGGACAGAGAAGGCAGCAAAGTGGATCCCCCTCTAGAAATCCTACTAGGAATAAAGTTTCAAACATCTCTCATTGAAAAAATGGCCATGTGAATTAAAGTCTGAGGAAACTTTGGAGATAAATTTCCAGGGGGCATCAATATGAGCACTCAAGCACAATGTTTGTATACCATTTTTTGCAAGTAACCAATAAATACTTCTAGTAACGTTATGGCATGGCAAATGAATCTCCCCAGGAAATCTTGAAAACCTAGATCCAAGAGTACATTATTTCCTAGCTCCAAATACCCTTCACGCTTCGACTCATGAACCCTGTTCTAGTTTATAAGGTGATATCTTCTTGCCTCCCTAATGCATGGCCATAAAAATTATACTGGATTCTCTCAATCCCTAGAACAACACTAATTAGAATTTTAAGTATGGAGAGGTAGTTAGTGGAGATATGTGCTAAAAAAAATTGAACTAGGGTGATTCAATCCAATTGTTAGAAAAGTTTGAGTGCAACCATATGCACCAACTCCTGAAGATCAGGTCCTCTTGGATTCCCCCTAGAGGAAACCTTAGCTAGGACATTGGCCATTAACTCTTTGCACGACCTATAAAAAAGGCAAGAGTAGAGAGGTTATCCTGATTCACATTAATGCTTGAGGGTGCATTTGTCAATATTGATTGAGGTGACAAAGCAAGGAAGAAGTTTGTGCTTAGTGTTTTTCTAAATCAATATTGCTTCTAGACCAGTCCACTGTCAGCCTGGTATCCCCAACTTTAACATGGGGCAGGCTTTAAATTTCCTTTCCTTGGCCTTGCTGAATTTGGTGTTGAAGCCAGTTGAGCTGGGATTGCTCATCCTAATGAATATTCTTAGCCCCTGATTTTAGCCTTTAGTCATTGGGTCCCTATAATCCAGCTAAGAACTTTCACCAAGACTGCCCTGCTAATGGATCCAGCAGGTCTCGCTCACTTTGTTCGGTGTTCCTGGGCATTCGATTGCTACTCCCCATTCAACTACTGTATGGTTTTATCTGAAATGGTTAATGTTAGTCTCAATTTTCTGTGGTGTGCACCTCCTTGTTAGTATGTAATTTTTTAAGTCTATGACTCATGCCCTTTCAAAAATTGTTGTTAATATATCTTTTGATTGCTTATCAAAAAAAAAAGGGAGTCTACAACTCATGCAGCTGGGTTGTAATATTTTTTTCCCCTTTGATAGAGTGGTTGTAATAATTCTTTTTATTTATGTGAAAACAACATTTTAAAATTTAACTTCCTGCTTCTAATCTTAATTGACATACATTAGCACGGATAAATTGTTGCGGGAAATAAATTTTGCTAATAATTGTTTGTTTTATTTTAAGAAGTTTTGGTGACAGCTTTTCCAGTCCTCAACTTACCCTTCCAAAAAATGAAAGTAGCAATATGATCTTTGTTCCCTGCTAATTAGAGTTGAAAAGTACCATTAAAATATTAGTAACTCAATGTTAATTGTTCTTTGTTGATGAGAACTGTTAGTAATATTTTGGTGTTCAATGTTCTGCTCGTTCCTCAAAAGAATTTTTAGAGAATGTGCATTTTTGGTGGAGCTGATTTTAGACCATGATTAGTAATCACTGAGCAGAAAATGTGAAATTATTAGGGAAAGTTTATGTTCCCCATTTTTATTCTTTGAATTATTCTCTAGTTTTGTCTCTCAAATTCAACATTTGCAGTAATGTCTTCCATAAGTGCTTTGTATTTCTGTTTCAGAAAAAGAACATAATATGCTACTGGATTAACCTTGGATTGGAAGTCAGTCTGGTTAATACCCATGCATTTTTTTTGTATTGGTAGTTGATGAATGACACCATGGATTGAAAAAATTGATACAGCAAAATGTTTATAATAGTCATGAACTGCCTGCAAAGAATTTCCTTGTGGCCATTGCTGCTCCACAGAAAATGTAGATGTAGAAATGTAGGAAGTCTTGAATTCATAATTTCACTCATTTTTTTTTTTTTTTTGATTGGAAACGACGCAAAGATATATTGATAGCAAAAAGAAGTACAATAAGAAGGATGAGAAATCCTCCCACCAAAGGCAACTAAATTACAGGAAAATACACATAAACAAACGAACTCCCACTAAGGACCAATCCTTAAGGAGAACACGCCGCTATCCAATCTAGTTGAATCACATTAAGGGGAGTCCCCTTAAATGCCTTATAATTTCACTCATTTTTGTTACTGCAGAAAGGTTACTTGAGAAGAAACTTTACTAGCCCGGGCAGATTTTTTTTTTTTTTGGATGAACAAATTGAGCATCTATTAATGAGGGCCAAAGAAATGGGGTGCACTCTATGTATACAAGTAGCATATTCAAAACATCACAGCTGAACACTGTAAGCCATATACAAAAACAGCCTACAGGAGAAAAAACCGAACCATCCACAAGTAAGGCTATCTAAGAAATCCATCATTGAGGAGCTCTACATTTCCATCGAAGCATGGGGCCACTCCAGTAGGGATTTAATGAACCCCTTCAACCTTTAATCTGAGAGTTCTTCATGGAAAATCCTTCAGTTATGCTCTTTCCACATACACTAGAACAAACAAAGGGGAGTTATACACCAAACAATTATGCTCTTCCTATCCAACCCTTTAAGTTTCCACTCAAGGAAGAGATTTCTCACTGAACTTGGAAGCTCCCTTTTTAGGCCAAAGATCGCTAGAAGAAATGTGCATAGCACTCTTGTCCTATTGCAATGAATCAAAATGTGATCAATTGATTCTTCACAATCTTTACAAAGACTACGTCTGTTGACCATCATCTACCTCCTCTTCATTAAAACATTTACAATTAAGATCTTGTACCAAATTGCTTCCTAAGCAAAAAAAACACGTTTTCATAGAAGCTCAAGACCCCCAAATTTCTTTGGTTGAGAATACTGCTTTAGCCTTACACATAAATAATTGTAGTGCAACTTTACACTGAAATTGCCCTTCCTATCCTCTCTCCATAGTAAAGTGTTCTCTCCTTCTTGCACTCTCATAGAGTAAATAAGATCCAAAAAGTGGGTTACCCCCTCTAACTTCCAATCTTGGAAGGGCCTCTTGAAATGCACCATCTAATGATGACCTTTTCTTCCTCCCCCCTCCCATAAATCTGCAATTGTAATGTTCTTGCTAGAATCTTGTATGAAGTGCAAAATGAAAGCCTCTATCAACTAGTTCTCCCCCACCCATCCATCCACCATAATATCGTTCATCCACCATTTTTGATTTGGATAGCTTACTTGAGACTATGATCCTCCCATCTTTTTCTAATGTCTTTCCACAAGCTCATGCCAAAAGTTCCCTTACCTCTCAAGTACTCCACCCCCCTTCCAATTCCATTTCCCTAAACTTTCCAAGGATGATCTTCCTCCACAAGCTTGTATGCTCAAGAGCAAATGTTCACAACCATTTGTTTAATAAGGCCTGATTAAGAACTTCCAATCTTCTAATTTCCAACCCTCTATGCTTCTAATCATTGCACAAATTTGATTAGCTCACAAGATACATCTTTTTTCTTTCGCCAATATCTTCTCACAAAAGTATTTGAATTTTCTCTAAAATATTTTTTTTGATAGGTAAATTTTCTCTAAACTATGATCCTTACCTTTATGAGGATTGAAAAAAAGGGACAATAGAGATTGGGAGGCTTGAGAGAGTACTCTTTATAAGAACCAGTCTTCTGCCTTTAGACAAGTATTACTTCTTCCAATAAGCCAATCTCCTTTTGAACCTCTCCTCAACTACATCCCACACAACACAAGAGTTATGAAACACTTCAAGAGGCAAACCAATATAAGTAGGAAATGTCCCCATCTTGTATCCAAATAAAGAAGCTACTTTGTCCACCTCCCCTACTAGAATAATTTCACTTTTTTGCATGCTTACTTTTAAACTTGATATAGCCTCAAAACATGTTAGGATCCATTTCTAGTATCTCGGTTGATCTGTGTTGACCACATACAAGAGAAAGTATCATTTGCAAACAATAGGTGAGAAACATGTATTCCTTCTTCCCTTCTACCCTCAACCTTGAAGCCACTAATGAATCCTCCCTACTCAACCTTAGATATATATATATATATATATATTTGGTAGGTAAAACGCAAAAGTATATCATATATAAAGAAAAAAAGGGCGCCCAAAGGTCAACCCAAATCATATAGAGTATACAACATGCACGTAAAGACAAAAACAAAAAAGAAGAGGGGATTCGAAAAATCTCACCCACCCTCATCTAGGACCCAACTAATCAAAAAAGTTGATTAAAGATAAAGGTCCTTCGTCTATAAACAACTTAGTCCAATACCAATAACTACAAACAAAAGAATTTTTCATCATTTGAATTGAAATCTCCTCATTTTCAAATACAATCCTATTTCTTTCCTTCCAAACCGTCCAAAAGAGACATAAGGAAGCTGCCTTCCAAACCTTTTGATGCTTCTTGCCACAAAGGAACCATGCCAAGCAGGGAGGGTCTCTCTAACTGACAAGGACCCATGTCACACTAAAGAGTGCAAAAATTAACTTCCATAAAACCTTAGCCTTAGAGTAATGAATTAGAATGTGGTCTACATGCTCTTCTTCGACAAGACAAAGGAAACATCTATTAGCATGGCTAACACAAAATGATAAAGTGAAAGAGGGTCCCTTTGTTGCAAGCCTCCAAAAGTCTGGAAGGGGACCAACATTCTCATAAAGGAAATGCAAAGGTGAATCTACTCTCTCCATTTATGACCAAAACCCACCTTTTTCCAAATAGACAAGAGAAACTTCCAATTCACATGATTGTATGCTTTTTCTATATGCAATTTGCAAACTAGACTTGCATGAGCTTCTCATTCTCGAATCAATGACCTCATTTGCAATCAAAGTTGCATCAAGAATTTGTCTATTGCGTATAAAAATAGTCTGGTTATTTGACACCACCTTTCCCACCGTTCTTTTTAGTCTATTAGCTAGAACTTTTGCTTGAAGTTTATACATTGTCCACAAGACTAATTGACCTATAACCCTTAATGTATTTTACCCTTATTGCATCACCTCCCTTCCCACTATAGGCTGACAAAACTTCTAAAACCCAATTGAGAAGTGTTGGGATGTGGTGCTTTGTGTCCCCCTAACTCTAAAAGAGTTGATAGCACCTCTTTCTCCAAGAAAGGGCTCTCTATAAACTTTCTCTATTTGATGTTTCAATGCATTTAAAGAGCTCTACTACCATGTCAGATCTCCTTATTTGGGGATTTTCAAGCACAGACTTGAAGGAAAATAGAATGCCACCTTATTGTCACAAGCTGATTCAAATGAGCCTCCCCATGGGCTTATATAGAGCCAGGAAGCTTCTAGAGACTCTTAGAGTGAGAAGAGTGTTGAAGGTTCTAGAGAAGCCTGGAGGAATCCACACAATTCTACACTATGGTGGAAGGCATGAGAGGAGTCCGGGGCTTTCTAGAGAATTCCAGAAGTCTCTTGTATATCCTTGTACATAGGCTTGTACCTAGAATGATGTAGGACATTTTAGAATATACTTGAGTTGTAAGGAACCCTCCAGGGTTCCAGAAAGTTCCATTGGTGCCTATAAATAGGTGAGGGCCTCATTTGGCCAAGGCACCAAGCAAGTGAGCTTCCAAGCACTTGTAAAGGCTTCCTTGAGTAATAAGAGCTTCCATTCTTTAAGAGTTGCCTACTACGCCTTCCCAAGCTTCCGAGTCATGAGCATCTTAGCCTAGCAAGCTAAGCGTTGGGAGTAAGGCTGACTTAGTAAGATCAAGCACCTTGACTTGTCTAAGTGCCGCACAAGCTTAGGAAACGACTAAGTCCGTGACATTATGCTCCTCCTCTTCCAACCAAATCCATTGATTTTGAGACTACTGATGAAATTACCATTTCGCCTTGCATCAACTATGTGCTGAAATTTTTTTGTGTTGTTATCACCTTCTTTAACCAAAGAGTCCTTGATTTCTATCTCCATAAGTCTAATACGGCTAAATGACTATACTTATCTTTTGCTAACTTCTGATATCTCTTGTCCTCCTCTAGGAGAGGTCTTACCCTTTCTATGTTGTTGCAATAAGTTAGGGATGACCTATTAAAAGGGATGAAATCTTCCCCACTTTGGAAAACTAATCCTTCACCTTTTTTCAACCTAAAAAATACCTATTTTTGACAAAAATGCCCTCATTTTTTTCTTGCAAAAGCAACCCTTTATTTTAAAACACACATGTAAATGATGAAAATGTTGAAGGGTATTTATGTCAAAAATGGGTTACTCTTCAAGTTCAAAAATGGGGAAGGTTAGTTTTACAAATTCAGGATGTTTTCATCCTTTTTAATCAATTAATCCAATAACTTATCATCTCTAATGCAACTTCCTTCTTGATTGATACATTATTGATCACCTCTTTATTTCATTTCTTCAATATTTTTTTTTCAGTACTTGTAGCTTCTTAACGGGTACAAAACTTGGACAACCCTTGATACATTTGCCATCACTCTTTGATAAGATCCCTAAAAATCTTTCATTGTTAGCCACATATTTTTAAATCTAAATGGAGCTTTGCCTTTCCTCTCCCTTCCACGGTCTTGAAAAATAGGAGAGTGGTCAAACATTAACCTTGGAAGCAATTCTTGGAGAATGCCTAAGAAATGCTCCTCCTAGTCTTAGGAAAAAAGAAAGCTACTACCCAACCGACTTTTGAAGGAACCTTCATGCTCACCATACCAAGTGAAACTATCACCACCTAGAGGTGTGTATGCTGCAAAGAAAAAAATTAATATTATTGATTACCAATACTTAATCTTAGTGAGGCGATGAAGTCATCCCCAAGAGATGAAGCTTATTGGCTAGAGTGGACCAACCGCCTGCAAAACCCTATACCTTTAGGGAAGATCAAAGTAAACCTTTTAGCCTCCATATTACATATTGAGCAGAGAATGAACCTTCCCACCCCATTTTGCACCCTTTTAAGCTTCCACACTTTGTTGCAAACCTTTGACCCCTCCTCCCTCCTCCTTGCGACAACCCTCTACGCCTTCAAGCAAGCAACTTAAACTCACTTCCCCAAACCTAATCCAGTTGGAGCAACCTCTTCCCCTCTCTAGAAGAACTCCTCTTAGCTTACTTGTAGCCTCCTCAATAGAGATCTCAAAGGATTTCACCTCCATGGCAAACCAACTCTTACCTCCTCTCATCTCAAAGCCAATTAAATGTATGGAGATAAATGTAAGTTCTAATCATGTTTTGGGATACCAAGTAGATCTAGAATGCTATTAGAAAGATAAAGAAGATGAGAAAGAACATTAAAATCTCACTAAGGCTTTTCTATAAGTTTCACTTGGAAGATAATTAATGGAGTCTCACATTTGAAAATTGCAAGGTATGCAAAGAAAAACTTAATATTATTGATCATCAATACTTAAATCATGTTTTACATCAATAAACCTTATTTATAGATTTTCGAAAGTACTAGAATTTGAATAAAACTATAAAAAAATAAATCTAACCTATATGGTAACTAGGTAGGACTCCTATTACTTTCCTAAAGCTATTAAATCTTCTAAAAAGTTTAAAAGAAATAAAAAAAAAACTCTCTTTTTAGAATTAGAAGCTTACTTTATAAAGTTTTTAATAAAAAAAACCTTTAGATTCTAAGGATTCAAAATATAGACTTCAAAATAAAAATTTTATTTTAGAAAATAGAAAGTTTAAAAGTTCTTTTAAAGAGAATTAAAAAACTTCCTAATTTCTAAATAAAACTCAAATACCAATTACTATTGAAGAATGGCACCTAAAAAATTGCAAAATTACCTAAATAACTTTCATTAAGTAATTTAAGATTTTTTATTTATTTAAATAATTTCATCCATTTATTGAATAGATCTTGGATTAGATGTTGATTCTCATCAAGGATACTTCTGCAACATTTTCTCATGAGGCTCTTTGAAATCGGGACTTGGGCCACTGCTTCTTCCCAATGATCCTCTTCTGATTGACAAAGAGATTTTAATTGTGTGAATGGGTCTTCTGAGCCTCCTTTAAACCATTGTTAGGACTCTTATGTGGAAATTGGTGCCCCACTCTTGCCCTTTCTTTGTGACTAGCCCATGCTCTTTGGACCTCTCATTAAAAGGCCTGCCAACTAACTCTTAGCCCATCTCAAATGATATACCCCTCCCTTTGAGCCTAGTCTTTGTGAATTTAACTTGACCTCATCAAACTCATCCCTAAGCTCCTTTCTACTTCGCCCATTTGGCTCAAAGCCTATAGCCCTAAAATCCCCACTAGATTCCCCAAGATTCAGTCCGGTAGCTTCACAAGCGATATATATGCATTCGACAATTCCCCTAGCAGCCTTATTGAAGCCCTTAAAAGATGTTTGATTGCCTTTTTGCTTTTCTTTTGCACCATTTTTAAAAGGGAGCACGTTGAGAGAGCGAAGGTTTCTATCATCCATCTCAGGCCCATGGGAGGCTGCTAGCACCACCCCTCCTCTATTAAACAAATCCATTTTGACAGCTCCCAAATCCTCCCTACCTCCGTTTCCCCTTGCCTATGAGCACCAAAGCACGTGACTTTGACACCATTTCTTCTTCTTGCATGAGGCTCTTGTTGTTCACTTTTGAATCTTTGGTTGGGGATCTAACCGTAGTTGCAACTTGCAAAGCTAAGTCATAAATTGAGTTTCCCACCATAGTGGGATTGAAAAAGAAGTAAAGCCTACAACCACCTTTAATTTTCTTGGCACTTCCTTTCTGTTGTTTTTTACCAAGATTCTTGCCCATTTTAGCTTGTGAAGCTGTTTGGTCTCTTCATCGATTGTTATGAAGCCCTTATAAGCATCCTATACCCTCTTAGAGAATTCCATGCCCCATAATTGTAGAGGTAAACTTGGCAATATAACCCAAGATACATCCCTCTAAACGTCCAAATGAGAGCAACCTACTATTGGCACCCACCAATCCAAAGCATCATTCTATAGAGCCACTTTCACTAGACCATGGAGCTTCTACTAAATGTTAGCCCCTTTTTTCACTTCTTGAAACTTGGAACGTGGTGATAGATAATTTCTTACTTATCTACCAAACAAAATCTAAGGGCTTCCATCTTTGAAAATTACATAGCATCAGGAACTTGGAGCCACTTTGCTTCTCCTACTCTTCTCAGGGTTTTTTTTTTTAGCAACTTTCACATGGCTAACTCCTTCCATTACTAAGGAGGTCTTCTTCGAACTTCTTTGGACCTTATACTTGCCCTCTTATCCATTCTTATTGTCAAAACCATACCCAACTCTTTTAACCTACGACCCATGATAACCCATCCTAGAAGGTTGAACCCCTCAAGAATAGTAATGAAGCATGTTCTATCTTCTCCTTAGCAAGTCTCAATTGGGCTAGTTCATGGCAAAGAAAAGCAAGTCGGAGGAAGGGTGCTTTGGTGGGCCTGTCAAGGGTTGGCATGTGGTTATTCCTAGTAGCCCACCCATAGACTTCAAGATAGTTAGTGATAGTGGGGTAATAAGTAAGAAGAAGAAGGCTCAAGAGGGCTTCTAGATATCTTCTTTTGATAGAAAGCAAATGAGCAACTTAGAATCCTTCATCAACCCTCTTGTGTTGGTGATGACCTAGGGTTTAGAGGTGAGGAGATCAGGAGTCAATACTCTTTTGGCAAAAGTAACATGTTTCAAAGGTAGGTGTTTTTCTATTGCTCCTCCTCCACCTTAGGGTAGGCTTTTCTCCTCTCTCTAATCTTTCTGTTTCTACAGTTGGGTTGTTTGGTGACGGCAGTGCACTATTGTATCAGCCCAAGGATTCTTATCCAGGTGGAGAGAATGGGTCACAACCGAAGATGGGTCACAACCGAAGATGGGTCTTTCTATTGGGTCCTGTGGCAGTTAGAAATGGGCTGCCTAGTATGGTGCTTCAAAATGGCTTGTTGTTGGAATTCTAGGAGAAGGCTTTGAAAGGACCCGAGTTTAAGGAAACTATGGATAGGTTAGAGGATCTCGAGTCTTCTGGGGAGAATTCTAGTTGTTTGATGGGGGAGGAGCATCTTAGTGACAGGATCTGTCATAAGCTGACAAGTTTCAATAATTTCGTGGGGATGCTAGTTGTGGGTTTTGAAAAGGAGATTATCTCCTTTTGAGGAAGATGGAGGTGAGGAGAGGGCATAATGTTTCCACTTAAAGGGGGAAGAGAAAGCAAACTAGACATCTCGTTTCGAGAGGGGGATTCGAAATCTAGAATACTTGGTTAATTTCAAAAGTTGCCCTATATTAGATTAGTGTAGGGGAGGAGCAGTGGGGGTTCCAGCTTAATCTGTTTGATAAATTCTTCTCCAAAGGTTCAAGGGGAAGATCTAGTATATGGGAACAATGAAGGCAAGATTGGCTAAGAGCATGTTGGGTTCCTAGGTCTTTAAGGCTTCGGTTTTGTTTGGGTGGTGGTTTGTTGCTCTTTCCTTTTGCTTACCTTTCGATGCTATGTGTATACTTTGTGCGTACTTTGGTGTGCCTCTTCCATAAATTTTTAATATAATTGCATTTTTACCTATAAAAGGAAAAAAAAAGAAAAAGATAAAAAAGAAGATCAAATGTATCTTCCAATTCCTTTTGATGCATTTCTATCTTGAACCATCTACCATGGTCCATTTCTCCCTTGAACAACTTTCCCCCTTCCGTTTACAACAATGGTCAAGGGTCTCTAGGAGCCATGCCAGCATTCCTCTGCTCAACTTGGTCCATCTCTTATAGCCTTTGCCTCTTTCTGGTGTACCTCACTCACCCCTTTACCCATCTAGAGTGAAACTCAAAGGACTCAGAATTAACAAAGACCACCCTTACCCTCTTGGACATTTCACTACACAAAGGACTAGGACTCAGCCGGGAACTGGTTAATCATATAGGGCAAAGAAGAACAGTTGTTCTGCCATTTTTCATAGTTTCAGGTGTATCTTAGCCATGAACTCCTTTCTTTTCCATTTCGGCCTAGCTAGTTTGATAGAAGTTAAGGCAATACTTGCTATCTTATCCTAGATAATGCAGCTTGAGCCAAAATTTAGAGAACAGGATCCATGAAATATATTACTCATCAAAGTAGGAATTCCTTTACTCAAAATAAGCTAAGTTTACTAGGACACAACTCTTGGGTTTTGGTCACAATGCTTAGTAAATCTGCAACACTTAAAAGCTAATTTTATGGATCCCCTATTCTGAATGTTTCTCCACTTAAAAGATAATAATAGATTTTAGTTTCATAATTGCTTCATCCAATTTGCGCTTCGTCTGGTGCTTTAATGAATTATTTATTCATTTTCATAAGATAAATGATTGAGGTTTATGCCTTCTGATGCTCATGTAGAGTTTGTTCTAGTCTCTGCCAGAGTGGGTTGTTCCCTAGGCATTGCCTTGGGTATCCAGATAATCTTTGGGATCACTTGTACTAAGGCAGCCTGTGCTTCTCTGCTTAATTTAGTTTTTAGGTGCTCCTCCTCTCCATCTTTCCTTGGTTGTGTGGGGTTGTCTGGTTCTATGGTGGATGGTGGTTGGGTTAACTTTAATGGTTGTATCTTGCTAATTATGGAATGCCGACTACACTTGGGCTACTCCAAGTGATCAATTTGAAAGATGATGATGACATGTTCCGCATTATCTGTTGCTTGCAACTTTGCTGAAATATATTCCTTTTACTTTTCTATCCTGGAATTCTGTGTTCTGACTAGATTGGCTGTCCTCCGATGCATCAACTCAGAGGGTGATGACTTGTTTTGCATAATCTATTGTTTGCTAACTCGGCTGATTTTCATCCCTTCTAGTTTTAGTGTCTTTCCCTTTTTGTCATGCTCTAATTTTTTCTTTTTTTGTATTGTCTTATTGGGAGGGGCAGAGGCAGAACCCTGTCCCTGAGTTGGTATTTAATCTGTAGCAAATACTTGGTGGCTAAGAAATGGCCACTTGGAGTCTTAATTTGATACCCTTTGTTTTGTGGCATATATCCTTTGGTACAATTTTGTTGAACATTGAGGATGATAAGACAATGATTCACAGTTGAATCATTTTTATGCACTTTCTGTTTTGCTTGGAAATAGAGACTCCCTTAGTCATATTGCTTGCATTGGAATCATATCTACTATTATCTCGTACGGTTGCATTTATTGCTTCTGTTGGTTTAATTTTGCAGGTTTTTAAATTACAACAAAAGATTCAAGCTCTACAGCCTGGAAAAGCCAAAGCATAATATCCATTATGTGCACATTTTAAGGGCAGTCATTTTTTTATCTTTTAGATGTTTGAATATTTAGCTTCTCTCCTGCTTGTCTCTAGTTGAAACTGTAGTGCACATTACAAATCCTGGCTGTTGTCACTCTGCTTTTGTGGGCTGTTTTTTTTATGAAAAATATGGTCTCCTTTTTTTTTTTTTTTTTTTTTTTGTTTGTATCTGGCCACAACTTTACTTAATACAGACAGGTTTATTAAACTGATCAATGAACCTATGATGCCAAGGGTTTTTTACTTTTTATTAATTTTGGGTTTTTATATTCATAGTCATTAGAAAAACATGAGCTGCCATTGAATCTGAAGCTGAAGGGAAGGTTATAAATGGAGACCTGAGGTGAGAACCTAACTGGTAAAAATTAGTTGAGCTTGGTTGGGATGAGTTTTCTTGAGCCCAAAATTGAAACTGAATGAGCCTCCTCAATCTTTCTTCTTTTGCCTTAGCAGGCCTTTGAGCTTACTTTCTGTGAGCCCAAAACTGATGATTTGGATGGGACACTAATAGAATATACCCATTAATAATTGATTTATCCAAATAGGGAAATTAACACCACAACAACAGTAACCTGCGGTGGGTTTTCTAACATGCCAGTCGGCACCAAAATAGAAAACTTGGACACAACACGCTTTGCCAGTACAATTTGTACTTCCTCTGAAGACACACTGTTGATATTGGCATGAAATAGTGGGAGTCAATCAACTCAAAACTGGCACTAGCATTGATTAATAATTTAATACACTAGTATTCTAAGTCTATCAAAAGTATCATTTCATTTTATGTTGATAGTTCTAGCAGGTGTGTATTAGGGAATATGGTCAACATTCAATATTATGATATTGTGGGTACTACTGGTAGGCATTTAAAACACTTGGGCATTTAGCTGGACCACCCTTTTTACTTTGATAATACCCTTTGCTCTGTGAATCGGCCTTTGAAGTCCCCACTAAATCACAGCATCCAGAATAGGAATTTTGAACTCAGATCTCAAGCTCTTCTTTAGGAGCCTACACCAACAGAATGCTGCCCCTGCTCTCTCTTTTTTATCATTTTCTTTTTAACTATTTGCATGATCATTAGATTTCCGATTTCGGATTTCCTTTCCGACTTAGGCATCTATATAGTGATAAAAAGAAAATAAATATTAAATTCATAAGATTCATGTTGTCCATTTTTGCTTTTTTTTTTTTGAGTGCATAGAATAACTTGGGCATCCTTATCATATCCGTACCCCACTGAATCTATAACCTGATGGAAAAGACATCACAAATCCAAGGCCCTACTCCCTAGATAAGGACCTATCAACTAGTGTCCGTAGATCAGCCTGATATTCAGTTGCAGGAAAATAATATAAAAAAATTTAATTTTTTTTCTTATTATAATTATCATAAAAATAAAAAATAAGATATTTAAAATAAATTAAAACTTTATGTATTTTTTAATTATTTAGTTTTTAAATAAAAAATTATAAAAAATAAATGAAATAATTTTAAAATAATAAATAAAATACTTTATTGATTTTATTTTCTATTTTTTAATTTTATTTCTCCTTCCTAGTTTTTTCGTAGAATCAAGGATAGCTATGACAAAAATTGAGTTTTTGGGTTGTGTGGGCATGGCATATTCCATGGTATAAAGTCAAAGGAAATTTTATAAGGAAAAAAAAAAATAGAAACAAACAAAAGAAGTGCCCGGTTTTGCGCCCCACCTTTTTCATTTTTGGTGGAGACAGAAGAGAAGGAGATTGAAATTAAAAATAGAGAGGAGGAGGAGGAGGAGGAGTGGATGGACGAAGTTGGAGAGGGGTTGCATCATTAAAAAAATGCTCCAAGCACAAAGACACTGAGTGAAAGTAGGAACCCCACATATTCTTTCTCAGTTTAACCCCACATATTCTTCACGTGGTCTCATATCAGCCCACCACCATCATTCTCATCTCAAAATCTTTTTGAAAATAATTTCATTACCTTCCCACTCATAAACCACCCCCACCCATCTGATGCTATTTTTTCCTTTCATGCATCTGCCCAACCCCTGTATAGCCCGTATAGGAGCTAATTTACTAGTTCTAATGAGAATATGAAGAAAAAAATTTTTATTAAAATACTTTCCAATTTTCATGCCCCAAAAAATGGCAAGTAGAAGCCACAAGTCACTCCTTTCAATATTTATATCTATAAGAATATATAAAAGAGGATCCAATTACAGTATTAAAGTGTATTTTTTTTGGGATAGACACGGCCAATAATATAATATAATATAATATAATATTAATAGTCTAAATTTTTAATATTGGGTAGATATCATTAGAGAGAGAGAGAAAAAAAAAAAAAAAAAGGCTTGGGAGAAATTCTATGATGAATCCCATTAGGCATTAGCAGAAGCATGGGGATCTTTGTAAGGTGTAGAAGAAGGCTAGCGCTGCGGCCACCACTGGGCGTATTAGAGCACGCGGTTCCTACGGATTGTATGTAATTACACGGCAGACTTCACTAGCGCGTAACGGCCACCTAGGTGGGCACATGAAGAGCCCTAGTGTCCGGCGAATATAAGGAATTAAGAGACAAGAAAAAAAGGGGGGTACAATTACAAATGGCACTAGAAAGCTCATAGGATGATCATGATTACGGAAGAAGAAAACATGCCACCTGATCACCATTGGAGAAGCTAGCTAGCCAGTAGATTTTGTATTAGTCTCCTTCTCCTTGGTTGACATGTTCAGTTGGAGAGGTGGAGTCATGCACTCTTTTGGTTTTGGAGAGGATGAATGAATCTAATGGGGTACCGCACTCTGGTGTGTCCTCACTTAATGGAACATCTTGCATGCTCCTCCAAAATTTTCCTTTCTTTTTCTCCTTCTTGTTTTCTTAATTTCTCTTAAAATGTCTACCGGAAATTGTGGTTAGGATTTTGGAATGTAGCTTACTCAACCTACACACATCGTGGCCATCTTATTCTACAATTACAAATTTCGTTGCACGTTTGAGTACCTTGTCGCTTTGTTTTTCCGACATGTAAGGGTAAGGCTAATAACGTAAACCAAATAAAACCATATTTATAATTTTATACTTTGTGGGCTTTTTTTTTTTCTTTTTTGGGTAATTGTTCTAAAGATGGATATTTTGGTATGTTGGCTTCCACAAAATTTGAAAGAAAAAAAAAAAAATTGAAATAAAAAGTTAAAAAAAAATTGAAGAAAAATAAAAAATAAACTTGAAGTTAATAAATTATTTAATTTATTTTTACTTATTTAACTCTTCCATATAAAGATTAAATAATTTAAAATATATAAAATTTTTAATAATTTTAATTATATTTATTTTATATATATATATATATATTTTTAGTAATACTAGATATGAAAAAAAATATATATTTTTCTTAATTTTTTATCTTTTTCTATTTTTTTGGGAGTCAAACATAACCTAGGTTTTTTGTTTTTTTGTTTTTTTTTTTAAACTATATGCTAAAATTTGAGCCCTTCCCTTAGTTGATAAAGTTGTAGTCTTTCAAGTTTCAATTATGTTAATTATATTGATTAGATCTTAAATGGTTAACATGGATGTTTCAATAATACAACTAAATAGTTGAGTGTGTAAAGACACGTATTTTTTCATGTAAAAAATTATTTGTTCTATACTCAAAGCAAATAATTACACAAAAAAATATTAAAAAGTTGCGAATATCTACATGGGAGAATGTCTTACAACAAAATAAAAATGAGTCTATTTCTAATATAAAATATGCAAAATTTAAATATTTGTATACAAAGCAAATATTCACAAAAAATAATAATATTATAAAGCTGAGAATATTTACATGAGAGATCTTGTCACAGTAAAACGACAACGTGCCCATTTATAACATAAAATATGTAAAATTTAATTATCCGTATATAAACCAAATAATCACAATATATATATATATTAAAGTTGAGAATATCTATATGGGAGATTTTGTTACAATAAAATGACAATGAGTCAAATTCTAATATAAAATATGTAAAATATAATGATATGTATACAAAACAAATAATCACAAAAAAAAGCTGAGAATATCTACATGAGAGATCTTGTCACAATAAAATGACAACGAGTCCAATTATAATGTAAAATATATAAAATTTAATCATCTCAAGAATATAATTTTACACATGTATTGTTCTTGTGTAGATGAGCATTAAAAGTTTTGAACATCTATCTAAGATTCATGTCATCTCAAAGTGGGCATAAAATCTTAAATTGAGAATGTTTGATAACAAATCTTGATTGATTTCTTTCGGTTTTACCTTATTCCATACGTCTCATTATTATTATAAAAATCAAATTTAACAAGAAGAAAACCCAAAAAAAAAACAAAAAACAAAAAAAATCCCTAGTTTCATTGGCCCCTCCATTATAGGTGATTGATAGATCTAGGTAATAAATAGAACATAGGATAGGATATACTTCATTCGTACCCATTTGAGTCGCTGCCTACCCAAAGTGTGTTCTGCACCAGTCGCCACCACCACCACCATTGGTGGAAAATCTTGATAGGGAATTGTCACCACAAAGGGGAATGATTGAGGAAATTACATGTCGTACAACCATGAAGTAATTATTCTTCCAGTATTGCGCATGGTATGATATAGTTCATGAGAAGTTTGAACCCCAACCATCATTACCAAGTGCCTACTTCTTTTCCAATTTCCACTCCCAGTATATCTTTTGGAATCATCTACAATGTGAGATGTGAAGTTTGTCCCTTATACTCATAACATTACATAGACCAATCCACAATTTTTCTAAGCTAAATTCATTTATCATTTTTATCGATTTTCTTTCTTTTCTTTTTTAGTTAAATTTGATATTCCATGATCGGAGCCTTTATTGAATTTTTATTTATTTATTAAATTTGATATTTCATGATCAACCATTATTGAGTCTATATACACACACACGAATAGATAAATAAATAGAATGTATGTGTGTGGTTGTATTGCATTTACTCCTACATTCATTGTATAATCCTCATATTGGTTGAATGACGACATGATGAATGAATTTGAAAACCATACGCTTGATTCCACATCTTTCTTTTCAGTTGTCCATACTCTCACTCATTATTTTGTCAAATACATTTTTAGTAAATTCAATTGCTATTAATTCATTCCAATTTTCATGATTGATAAAAAACATCTCTAAAATAATGTTTTTGTTTTTTGTTTTAAATTCTTCAAGCAAGTTACTTTAAGATATAAAATAAAAATAATTAAATTTTGTTTTTTTCATTAAGACAAGATTGTCTTAAAATGAGTGATAAGTTAAATGATTGCTTTAAAAAATTAAGTAAGAATACATATATAAAAATAAATCATTTAATACTTAATATTATTTAGACTTCAAGTTAAATTAAAATTAATTTAGATTTAAGATAAAATAAAAAACATCACTATCATTTTAGTACTTTTTATTGCTGACGATTTTTTCCTAGTTGACAAGAAAAATCAAAAGATGATTCATGTTCCCCCAGTAATTCCCATTAGTTGTCAAATATTATTTCTTTTGCTTCTAAAAAAAAAAAAAAATTAATGAATTTTATAGTATTTAACACAAGCCTTCATGCCCATTAATAGTGAGAGGAGTACTTCTTGATGAGTCATGACTTAAGAATTATTAAAAGGATAGAGTCAACTTAAAATGAATTATTAGTAAAAACACTTCACATGAATGTTTTCCACAAAATCTTCAACTAAGGGGAATGGTTGCTTGACATTGAATTAAAACCCAAGTGGAAGCACATGGAGATATTACTTTTGGTTCAAAGTCATGGGACTCATCAATACTAGTCCTACCATATTTCCTATTGCCTTGTCCAGACTTTAGAGAGGATATACTTTTGGTCCAACATATTTGCCCCTTGTGGTGGGGCAATCTCAATTCTCAAAGTGGAACCATCCAAGTATCCTTTCTAAATTCTGGAAGTGTTGATTTCAGTAATATATATCATCAATATGAGTGGCACTTCCATGTCAGCAACTGCAAATTTCTCAGGTGGAATCATGGGAATCTCCATTAAATTTACACATATATAATACTATTTTTTGTAGTCAAATAGCCCAATTTTGTTTTAATTTTATTTAATGGTATCTCTTTTAATCATTAAAATATTCACATATTGCTGATTACAAATTTATATGATCATTTTTTAAAGAAAAAATGAGTCTTTTCGTATTCTTATGTATTTGAAAAGATATATAAATTGAAAATCCATCTTTTTTTTTATTTTTTTATTTTATCTTAAATTATATCATCTTATTTCAAAATATTTGTTGTTTTATACACCTTTAAATAAAGACAGTATCTGATATTACGTTATAATGATATAAATACCCATTTTAACTTAAATGAGTTATAATTTTATCTTAAAAGTTTATAAAATTTGAATTATTTCTCGGGTTTTTTTATCACTTATTTTACATATAAGAAAAGTAGCTCAAAATTTTAGCATGCATGATAAAGATGTGTAATTGTTGATGAAGTATACAACTAAAAGATATTATTTGGGTATTATAAGGCAAAATGTTGAAGTAACCTTACACATACTCGATTATTACTTCCAACTTCATGATGACCACGCACTACACTTTCTTACTTTCTCATACACACTTTATGATACCCATCTATTAAAAAAGTGAGTAATTTATAAACTCAAAGCTCAAGTCTCCTATTAGCTTTTTAACTTGTCCAAAGTTGGTTCAAAAAGGGAAAGTCTAGGCCAAATAGAACACTACTTTTACCTTTTCTTTCTCCACCAATTGCCCATTGACACACCTCAATGCCTTAGCTCCTCCCAAAATTAATCCTTGAATATTTTTTCTTTTAAGGGTTGCAATCATTGGGGTGTGTTTGGATTGGACGCATGGGAAAATGGGCACCACCAACTCCATATTCTTATTAAGCTTGATAGATAAATGATTAGCATCTTCTATAGGTCATTTTAGTGGCAATCAATTCATATACGACAGTCTTCACATAATTATCGTCGTGATTATCGACATGATCACTAGACATTTATCTTTGTGAGATCCCCTTGTACTATAAATTAAATTTCTTGATCTTCATAGCAATATATGAAACATGATGAAATTATCTATGTTTGGTTAATTGGTATCGAGTCATTAAAGTTGAGCTTTCAATCATAAATAGTAGAAGATTTCTATCATGATCAATAATATTTGGATGCTTTAAAGCTTATTTGTTTAGAATAGCATTTAAAATAATATAAAAAGATTCATTTTCCGTCGTTGATTAATTTATTATTTCTCGCAGTTTAAACCTTTTGAGTCATGTTATTGAAAACCATCAAGAGTGGAAGAAAAGGACCACAGAATGCTGAGAAGGACTACACGACTCTCCAAAGTCCATAACCAAAGATCGGAGGAGGCCTATGGCATGAATTATTTTGTCTCATCTCAGTTCGGCCAATCTCAGATACGAAAAAGATGACAAGCTATTTTAAATTCAAAGCAAAACTCCATCTTCGTTACACCAAATGCATTCATATTTCTCAAGGTCAAAAAGGCAGTTCCCACCTCTTTATCTCACCTGCCCGCATGCCATTTCCCCTAAGTAATTAGCAGGGGACGGCTGAATTTACCAAAACCTCATCAAAGACGAATCACATCACCCCATGTCACTAACCATGTCCATTTGGCAGCACCCAATTGGCTATGATCAACCCTAGAAGCTTTGGAAAAAAACAAGAAAAAGAAGGAAGAAAAACAAGAATAAGGTGAGGACATTAGGGCAATATGTTGGGGTTTGATGTATCTTATCTGAGGAAGAGGATAAGTGCGAGTGGCAGCCACTAAATAAAAGTGTGGACCATGAAAGGCCTCATCACATGAAATGACTGAAAAAAGGCCACACTAAATGGTAAAACGTGGGCAGATGACCCCTTCTTCACGGCAATGGAGAGTAAACTTGGTCCCCGGTGTTCCTCCTACACTTATTGGATCTTCGCTGGCCAATCACTTCAAAGGTGGGCATATGAACATCTCGCCCTCCTCAGTCCACCCCACCCCCATGCATTTATCTCTTCTATTCTTTTGAGAGAGATTCAAGTATCCAACTCTTAACCCCGGCCACTATTTGATCAACAATGATTTCCCAACAACTTGCCAAAATTGGCTCTTTCTTGCTCTTCCTGCATTCAATAATAATGCCCATGAGATATTTGGAACGTTCACGCGGTATGGTTACGTTATGTCACAGTCCATGTCGTCCCAAATTATAGATGGGGTTGTGCCAATTTCCTAGTAACGTTTTTCACGATTTTATTTTTTTGAGGTTGTCTATTTTATTATTTTATTTGAAAAAAAAAAAATGAAGTTACATGTGCGTATGTTGTTGTTGGATGGCTGAAAACTAATTCCACCACACCTCTAAATTAAATTACCTTCAAGGGACAATCTTATATCTTAAGAACTTCTGCATATGCTATTCAACCTTTGTTTTTAATCAAAGTCCCCGAAAGAAAGAAACTTAATTAGGATTATGATAATGATTGAAAAAGAAAATATATAAGATGGATATACATAGTGACGGGTTTCTGTTCAACTTTTGTTTTGCGTCAAAGTTTGTAAAAGAAACAAATTTAAGAGTATAATAACAAATTATAAGTTATAGTAATGATGAAAATAGTGAATGAATATCAATGGTGACGGGTTTTACTCAACTTTCCCAATTAGTATAAGTTATTTTAATGATTTAGAGCAATATATATTTATATGAGCTAATAGGGTAAACCAAGCACAACGGGGAAAATGATTTGCATAGGTAGCCCTAAATGGGCACGCCTAGAGACGAGAATATGGGTACCAAAAGAGGCCCCCTTTAATCTATTGAAGGTGACTCTAGATTTGATCCAAGAAGAAAAAATTTTCTCACATGGGAATTTTCTCTTTGGATTCATCAATGGGGGGCGGATCCTTGAAAATCAAGATACTCCAGTCCTAAAACCATACCATATATAGATTAAGTTTCAAATATCCCCACTAAACAGTCATTATTAATTCCATTCACGTATGAGTGAGTGAATAATAAAGGGTGATGCCACATTGATCACACCCGAAAACAACTCAACCAACTCACGATGGAGAGCTGAAGCGAGATAGGCTGGAAATCAATTCAAAATTTTGACAAAATTTGAAATATATCCCTACCGATAATGCATGTACGAGAGAGGAGCTGATGATGGTGGGGAAGAAAGGAAAAGTGGGACTGGTTGGGGCTGCAACTGAAACCCAAGTGTATGAGCTGGTACACCACAAAACACCACAAAAATAACACAAATCTTGAGCTTCTGATTTGAGTGTGGCAGAGCATGACCCACCCGCTAAGCCTATGTACCCCCCAACAATTATACAGGCTTCCTTTTTTCGATCCCTTGGTTCTCTTTGCAACTTGACCAATGTTAGGGGCCTCTTCCGAGAGTCAAAAGCCAGTTTTACAAATCACGTGCATGTCATGTGGGGGCACATACACAAGTACGTAAACCACTAGATTCAAAAAATTTACTTGATCCCCAACTTCTATTAACTATTAAATATTAAATATATATGTAGATAGAGAAGCAATGAGGCAGCTGCTGAATAATAATTAAAATGAAAATGAAGGGAACACACAACGTATAAGCCATGTGAAGATGCTCTAGATGGCATCCTGGGTAGCCCCCCAGAAGAAGTTGTTTAGATCCACCGCTGTAAGGCACCTACATTTGGTAAATGCGCTTCAGGCTCACCCCACCAAGATGATGAAATTTGAAAGCAGTAGGCGAAGGCAGGAAGGTTTCATTTTGGACCACCATATTATAGGACCACCCCCTCCTGCACCCTGCATTCGTGGTTCTCCTGCTCTTCCCTCCCATCACCGTATCATATGCTAGATTGCCCCCACGCCATACAGAATATTTGTTCTTTTCTTTTTGTTTTAGTGAGTGAAAGAATAACTCCTGATCAATGACCTTAATCTCCCAAGAAGATGTAATACTGAAATTTAGGCTATGTTTGGTTCCGGAAAGTACAAAGGAAAGAAAAAAAATGTTAAGGAAAATTATTTTCTTATGTTTGGTTGTTTTATGAAAAATATAAAAGAAAATCAAATATAATTAAAACTAATTAAAAACTTATGTATTTTTAAATTATTTAATCTTTATATTGATGAGTTAAAATAAATAAAATGAGTTTGAAGTAACAAAAAAAATAATTTATCAACTTTTAATCTATTTTTTTATTTTCCTTCGCTTTTTCTTTCCTTCTACTTTTCCTTTGTATTTTCTTTCCCTCACATTTTCCCTCAAATTTTTCGAGAACCAAACATAGCCTTAGAGTTCAAAGTCATAAAAACATTCCACTTCTCTGTAACAAACACACCTGTTAGGGAAAAGTAGGGGCCCCCACAACTGTCCTAACCGACGGTTTAACTGTAATTCTTTCAGTATTTTTTTATATATAACTTTCTTGAATATTCATAAAAGGTGGTGGGGGAGGTGGGGGGTGGTTCAGGTTCACTTTCAGTCACCTCCCCAAGTGTGCGCCTTTTTGAACTTCACGCCTTTCATCATACACTGCCAGGCCTTCACCCGTGTGGCTTCTAGATGGCACACTAACGAAGCCTCTTCTTAACCATTACTTTTAACTAAACTAGGAGCGTCGCATTGTCCACGTCACTCATCTCTCCCAAAATGTAGGACTGTCTCACGGGCCTCATGAGTAGACCTGCCTTTTGAACTTGCATGCCCACTTCTTAGACCTCTAATGTTGACCTACTTCCCTGGAATGATTGGAGAGGGTTCACCCCACCTAACCCTGAGTCCCTGACCCAACCTCAGCAGGCAGCACCCCCAAGACCCATGTGATCCATGTGCTTTTCTGGGCTGCTACCTCGCTTCTCAACTCTCTTTCTCTTCCTGCAACACCCACCATTAAAGAAAAACCATATTGATCTTAGGGTTATGGTTTTTTTTTTCTTTTAAATTTAATTTTTGTTTTTGTTTATTAATTTACATCTGCCACTTATCCGTAACCGGTATATGATCTGGAGTCTCTGATAATGAGGGTTAGACCTGCAAGGCTGCAACCCCTAATATTTTTGGTTGATATGTAGAAGAAGGAACACGACACGTTAGAAGAATTAAATGGGTTGAGATGGGTGGACAAAGTAAATATCGGAAAGATGCAAGTGGGCTAAAATTTGGGAATCATAGATCCCTCTGGATGAAATCTTCAAGGAAATCCTCTGGGGCCTCATTGGGCCTTTTTTTCTTCTCAATGAGAGAGCTTTTATGAAGTTTTGTTCCATCTACAACCCGCTGCAGATAACAACGCCCATTATGTCCCAGAAGGAATATTCACTATTTTTGTTTAATAAATTATTTCTTTAACTACTGTTAAACAAAATATCATGAGTAATCCAAAGCATCCGACTTTCTGTAAGAGATAGGTGGAACCAAAAAAGGTGAGAAATCATGAGTAAGCATAAGCAGTATGAAGATCAGATGATGGGCCAGTGGTCGGTGAAAACTGATAAGCATAGGGCGTCGGCTGATTGGAAGTGGGTCTATGAGAGAGAGGTGGTTGGATATATGGAGGGAATCCATTTCACACTTATGGTTCTGGTTGGTTGCATAAAGAAACAACCTCGGCTCCTTAGTCCTACCAAGAAAGAAACATGAGTTAAGCTTGAGTTTGTTGAGATGGTTTTGTAAGATGACGTGCCTCTAAAAGGAGCTTCCATTGGTCCACGTGTCGTCTGTAACTGGGAGCTTCTCTTCAAATCTACTACGGCTGTCTGGTCCATATCTGGATTATGAAGTGAAAACACAATAAAATATACTCCAATCTGTCCTGCATAAGTCTCCACATTTATTGATGATGGAGCTCCCACCACTACTACCACCACCATTATACCATAATCCCATTTCCCATTACATCTTATGCACCCTTCTCCCCTCTTTCACTCTCTCTCTCTCTCTCTCTCTCTGTCTCCTCCTCTGCAACTGCATTACAGGAAGCCTGATGTCTGCCACTTCCATTGCCTCCCCCCTCCAATGTTATGTTCTATTTCTAGCTCGACTCCTTGGCCTTTGTCTCTACTGTTTCATTTCCCGTTTACCCTGCTCCTTGAAACAGAACACTAGATTCTCTTTTTCACCTTTTTCCTTTTTCTACATCTTCTTTCTCCTTTATCCTTGATGACCCACTAACTGCATAGTCACAAGGATTATGTATAAAAGCAGAACAGAGAAGAGAAGAGGAGAGAGGAGAAAATACAAAGTGCCTGTGTCAGCACGCACCGGTTTCCCTATTTATAACCCTGTGAAGTTTAACAGCCTCTACTGTAGCCTTTGAGGAATTCAAATACAAAAAGATGTCGTTTTCTTGTGCAAAAGCCTTCTTCCAACGGTTTTGTGTTGAAGAGTTCCAAATGGAGAGAACTAGCCTAGGTTCCGTCTTCTCTAGTCATCTCCTCCCATCTCTTGGGGCCAGAATCAACCAGGCAACAAAGCTTCAAAAACACATAATTTCTCCTTTCAGTCCCCGTTACAGGTTATGATCCTTGTCTTGGTTTGTTGCTGGATTGCCTTCCACATTTACGGCTTCTCTCACGTTTCATGTTCATCATTTCAGGGCTTGGGAAATGTTGCTGATTATTCTGGTCATCTACTCTGCCTGGATCTGCCCATTTGAGTTTGGATTTCTGCCCTACAAGCAAGACGCGCTTTTCATCTTCGACAACATTGTCAATGGCTTCTTCGCCATTGATATCGTTCTCACTTTCTTTGTAGCATATCTCGACACAGAAACTTACCTTCTTGTTGATGATGCCAAGAAAATTGCTATCAGGTCAGTGTGCAGCCCTTGAATCACACCCTTCATTTCAGCTGCTGACAGTAACCAATTCAGAACAATCATTCAGTTTTGTGAATATAACCCAAGGCCACTCACAGGTACATATCTACCTGGTTTATCTTCGATGTCTGTTCGACAGCGCCATTTGAAGCTTTCAGCCTCCTGTTCACAAAGCATAACAGTGGACTCGGCTATAAAGCACTCAACATGCTCAGGCTCTGGCGATTGAGACGAGTCAGCTCCCTGTTTGCAAGGTTCATCACCAAATTCAAACCTATGTCTTAGGTTATCTTCAAAATTTCAAATTGTTATGGGAGAGCCACAATACTCACTATGCCGGTTTGCTTTCATTCAGACTAGAGAAGGACATCCGGTTCAACTACTTCTGGATTCGATGCATAAAGCTCACTTCTGTAAGCCATTCAGGACTTCTTTCTCCCTCTTTCCTAGAGATGATACCTGGGTCAACTTACAACTTAGCCATTAAAATTTGGGTTGCTTTCCTTACTGCTTGATTTCAGGTAACTCTGTTTGCAGTACACTGTGCAGGATGCTTTAACTATCTGATTGCAGATAGATACCCGGATCCAGAACGAACCTGGATTGGTGCAGTCTATCCAAATTTCAAAGAAGAGAACCTCTGGGACAGATATGTAACTTCAATTTACTGGTCTATTACTACACTAACTACTACTGGTTATGGAGACTTGCATGCTGAGAACCCAAGAGAGATGCTGTTTGATATTTTTTACATGCTATTCAACTTGGGATTAACATCTTACCTCATTGGGAACATGACCAATCTTGTTGTTCACTGGACCAGCCGGACCAGAAATTTTGTAAGTTCTCTTTCACTTGTAACCTCCCACTGCTCCTTACTGATTTTTTCACCTGCAAAATTCCATAGACTCTGAATTAACCAGAATAAGCCTCAAGTCTCAATCAACAGTTACTAGTAAAAAGTCGACAAGGCTTGAGACAAAGCTACCAAATTGTTCCTTAAGGCACCCCCATCTTTCCTATATTTGACATTTCTATATGGAACACCTTACCAACTCAATATTAAATATCAAGAGAACAACATTTAAGGTTATTTTTCCATAGAAGTTACCTTGTGCATTGCGACTTTCTAGTAATACTAGTGCCTCAGATCTTAGAATATTTTTCCTTTTGTTTTCCAAGTAATGGACAACTCTTTAGTCTGCTAGTGGTAATGCTGAGAACTTTGTATTGGGTGGTGCAGAGGGATACAGTCAGGTCTGCTTCAGAGTTTGCAACAAGGAATCAATTGCCCCCACGCATTCAGGATCAGATGCTGTCGCACATATGTCTCAAGTTCAAAACAGAAGGATTGAAACAACAAGACACTTTGAATGGCCTGCCAAGAGCCATTCGCTCCAGCATTGCACACTACCTCTTCTTCCCTATCGCTCAAAATGTCTATCTTTTCCAGGGTGTTTCTCAGGACTTCCTTTTCCAACTGGTATGGCTCTTGGCTCATTGGAACTTCCTCCTTCACCTTTTTTCTCTTTTCCGCTTTCCGGTTCATAAGCCAGAATGTATCTAACGGTTGAAGATAGGCTAAAAAGCAATGGCCCATAAATAATTTCCTGAAATTTCGAAGGATACTAATGCAATCAATCTCTTAAAAAAGGTTTCTGAAGTGGAGGCTGAGTATTTCCCACCTAGAGAAGATGTGATTCTACAGAAGGAGGCTCCAACAGATATATATATTCTTGTCTCGGGAGCGGTGGTGAGCGGGCTCATTTTCTTTTCATGCAATATCTGCTTATAATAATAATAATAATAATAAAATATACATACTTCTAATATCAATCTGATTTAATTGCAGGATTTGATAGCATACATTGACGGAGATGATCAGGTATGTGACTCTTAAAATTTGCAACTACAGACTAAACAAAGAAGACAAAGAAGATCCTAACTTGACTGCCCACTTTCACCATACAGATTCTCGGAAAGGCTGTTGCAGGGGATGTGTTTGGAGAGATTGGGGTTTTATGTTATAGGCCACAATCGTTAACAGTCCGGACCTCTGAGCTTTCTCAGATACTAAGATTAAGCAGAACTTCACTGATGAACGCAATCCAAGCAAATATGGAAGATGGACATATTATTATGAACAATCTTTTCAAGGTAGATGATAAATAATAACAGTCTATAGAGCAGGAAAGTGCTTTTATTAGTTTTATCCCTATTTTGAGCTCACTTTCTGCCGTATTTTTTTTTACAGAAACTGAAAGGGCTAGAAAGCTCAGGCTTTACAGACCCACATATGGACCCAGAGTCCATCCTCAGAGAATGGATTGATGGAGTACCAGCAGGAGGAAGCCTTTCCCATGCTGGATGTCATGATCAATCACCACATGGAGATCCATCAATACAAGAAGCAAGGGACATAGATTTACTGGGATCAGAAGCTACAAAGAAGAGTAAAGCAGACAAAGCTCATGAGTCGACTGGATGCGGGATCGATGCAAATTCAGCAGCTGTGGATGGCCAAACAGCTCTTCATGTTGCTGTCTGCAACGGGCATCTTGAAATGGTTAGAATTCTGCTAGAAAGAGGAGCAAATGTGAACAAAAAGGATGCTAGAGGGTGGACCCCAAAAGCTTTAGCGGAACAAGAAGGAAAAAAAAGCATATATGACCTCTTACTAAGTTATGAAAATAGAAGGTTATTAGATGAACACAAAATTCATTTTATTGGGTCAGACGCAGCTGACTGTTGTACTAGTCAAGGTCTACAAACAAGAACGGGGGGGCCCAATTTTCACAACTCTCAATTTAAAAAGGTATCCACAAATTCCAATTCAGGCAGTCCTAGCCATCCCAGCAACAAAGATGTTATGACATCGACCAAGAGGAGAGTCACTATCCACAGACAGTTTCAAAATGCAAGTACACCACAGGGGCAGCTTGGGAAGTTGATTATTCTACCTGATTCAATAGAAGAGCTACTGCAAATTGCTGGTAAGCTTTGTTTGACCTCGAAAAAATTCTTCAAGATAGACCTGAATTTTCTTAATCATAATTATTATTCTAACTAGGCAATTTAGATAGATGCAAGTGCAAAAGAAAATGAAAGCGAACTTGGAATAGGAGATTCAAACCTTGAATGGGACCAGAAAAACTATTTTAGAGAAAAGCATCTTTCTTTCTTATGCTTTATCCACTTGTCATCCCAACACGTTGTGGAACTGCAGGTCAAAAGTTTGGAGGCTACAATCCCACCAAAGTCGTTAGTGCAGGGAATGCAGAAATAGATGACATAAGCGTCATCCGAGATGGGGATCATCTGTTTCTACTTCAAAATGAGAATGAAACTACAATTACAATGTTACCTAATGGTTACTGAAACACTATAATGTAGAGACAAATATTAGCTTGTAACTTATAGGCATAGCATTGTATAATGAGGTAGTAGTGAAAAGTCACTACATCAGTTTTATCAAATTGCCCACCAAGACCAGCAATAATACTACAAAACTGGGAAGTCAATTACAGGCTGTTTAACTTATCTCATCACTCCATCCGTATGCATCGTTCAAAGCCACCATTAAAGCAAATACATATTACAAAATTGTCATAATCTAGAGGGCCAAACAGAGAGAGAAGCCCAAGGATTCCTTTTGGTAGGTTTTCTGATTGCGACATCAATTATGCATCATAAGATGGGAAACAATTGGTCCACCTCTAATCTTGATAGCTTGCCCATTAACTCTCTGTGGTGCCGGATAAAATGAAAAACCAATGCAATTGATACAACAGTTGGTGCAAAGAGACCCGTTGTACCTGTGTGCTCTACAAATTGATTTGGAGTTCCTTCATGCTTTCGTTCAATTGCAATGCATCATTCACTCTTACTCATGCCTTTAATTGGAAAAGGATGAGCTTCTGTATTAAAGACAAACTTATCCAATGGAAGAACAGTGCTGTCCGCAAACAGCAAGTATAAGTACTTCAGTGTCTCTCCTAAGAAGAAGGTTTCCATTTTGTCTCTCCTTTGAGGAGGAAGCCTGGTGACATCATCCAGAGAACTGTATCCTCCAGAATCAACCTTTGTGTGTTTTTCAAATGCTTCAAAGATCTGCCAGCCCCATTCACGATATCTGCACAAATAGACAATAATAGTTGGTCATAGAACTAAAGAAGTACAAAAAAATGCAGAAAAACTATGTATAATATGGACAATGAAGATTGTATAAGAAAACAATGTAATGCCTGCAAAACCTTAAAAACATACTTTGGGTTTTCTGTTATACGATAAAGGACAAATAAAGATTCAACAGTTTCAGGGCGAAGAAGATTGTGACGATCAGCATATTTGATGATTATGTCATTCATGTATTCTGAACTCTTGTTCCCACCATCAAGACCTTGTTCAAAATAATCCTGCGTCAATTGGAACCAGATGTCAAATCTCTTTAACAGTTTTTAGTGGCAGCAAAATAAAATGGTATATAATGATCCATTTCAGCACCATTCATATGTTTACTGTATGTAATAATGTAATAGTGTTTTGATATGTCCAACCAACCTCTGTGTGGAAGTAAGCAATTTCTGGAGCAAGCCCAGTAGAAGTCACTGAATACATCTCAAAGCATGTCTTAGCTAAATCTTCTGCAAGCTTCAAATTTTCCAGGTCTTCAAAGGTAAGCAAATTGTCTTTCATAGCTTTTTCCTTTGTAATACCTTTAGTGGCACCAAGTGCAAGAGTACCAGGCAGGAAACAGACCTAAACAGGGCAGTTATACACTATTAGAACAGGATGCAAAAAGAAGGTTATGATTAAGCATGGTGGCATTCTTTCCAATGAGACATGATTTCTTTTACCATCGTAACATTCCAATGAACATAATCCCATCAAGCATTTTGTGCAATAGTATTAAACAGTTGGAACTCCATACATGCAGTATACTTAAAAAAGGGAAAACAAAAACAGAAAACACACACACACACACACACACACACATGCACACACAGACGCTACACCAACTGAAATGCTACTTTAATTCATTGATCTTATAGTTTCAAGAAAATCACACAAAAATAAAGGGACTTTGAGGTAAAAGAGTGGGATTTATTTTTACTAAGAGAGCTCTATTATGTAGTTGGACAGATGTAAATTTATGCAGTTATAAGGTAAGGATAGATGGAACCACTCATTTCATAGTCCTCAAAAGCGAGCTCCAATCTCTTTGGAGTCAGATCAATGGATATGGTACAACTCTGGTAACTATTTTGCTCAATGATTTGTTACCCAAAGCATTTACAGAGGAAAGAACCCCATTCCTTTCTCAAACTGAATTTCTCTTTCCCTTTAATTTCATTAATTAAAAAAACTACCCGGCAGCGAGATGCTCATGTATCACCTAGTAAATCATCAGATAAAACTTAGGGGGGGGGGGGGGGGGGGGGGGGGGGGTAAGACATGCTACAGGTGCAGAATTTTGTCTCAAATAAGAGAAGAAAGAGTAAGTGGGGTGGTTATTTTCAGGAATGAGTGCAGGTGAATAAGAAAGGACATAAATTTTAAAAAATTTATAAAGCAGGAGTTAAGGAGATCAAATGCTTATTTCACTTGATATAGTAGCAGTACACTGGTATTGACTCATATAGGAAAGAGGGTTTAGAAAAGGACTCACCAGGCAGAACAAGATAAGTATCAAAAATCATGCTCCAGAGTATAAAAAGCTATTTTTTCTTTTATTTTACCTTTTCAAAATAAATAAATAAATAAAAGGGAAAAAAAGAAAAAGAAAAAGAAAGATAGAGCATGAAACCTAGGTCTTAGACATCTAGAACAAAATTGCAGCAGCTTAGGTTACAAATGATCTGAAACTTTCTATAGCATGACGAGGACAAATTTTTACAAAAACGAAAAGCTTACTAAAATCTAGCAAGAGCATTCCTGTACTAACATACAGTCATTTAAGTTGCCGGTGATAGAATATTTGGTCACAAAAAATGAGCCAATAACTCATGCATCTTATTCCTCTTAAAATCCCAATGCAATTGTCCCATGTAACTACATCTTAATCAATACTTCCAGGAACTTGTTGATTTGATTAAAAAATTGGAGCAGTTATATCACATCAACCAATTGTATAGCCTTCCTTGTTTTGTGGAGGTTTACTTAGTTACTTTTGATCAGGTTTGTACTTCATGAGGAGGACCTCTCATCCTTCTTATGTTTTTTTCTATTAATACATTTGTTTGTTTCTGATCCAAAAAAAAGTTCACATCAACCAACTGTAGAAACAGTAATTATCTCCAGTTAGCCAACTGTTTCTTAATCTCCTGATCTCAAAAACAAATTAAGTAGCCATAACCTAGATTGATCTTTGAACAGATTAACTTAAAGTAGTTAAAAGGAACCACATACCAGGTGATCCATTTTTGGACTAAAAGCACCTTTAGATCCAGAAGGTAATTCCCCAACAAAAACCAATCCCTTTGGGATAGATTTCTGAACAAGAAGGTGCCTAATGCCCTTCGTTGCTTCCTCATACATATCATATAAATACTTGAAATTTCCATCTCGTTCAGCTCCCTGCTGAAGCCACACTTTAATTAAGTACTCATAGTAGCTGTCACCACGTGATCCCAAACGGATATTTTCTCCAATAAATTCACCAGAGTGAGGGCTGCATTAATAGAAAGATGATATCAAAACACTAATACCCCTACTATCCCCAGATAGATCATAAATTACATTAATCTACAAAAGAACATTTCCAAGAGAAAAATGTATAAAAACATATATATGAATAACAACAATGTACCAGCTCCATGCTTAGCAACAGAATAAAGAATATAAAACATTCTATACTGAAATATGAGGACTTATATATTGCAAATTCACATTCTGAAAAATACTTTCCTAAATGTACAAAAGTATAGTCATATAATTAGGATGTGTTTGGTCCACTGGCATTTAAACTCCTATTCAAATGTTTGGTTAAACTCCAGAATTTGAGATTTCCGTCAATTTTTCCCATGTTAGAATTTCATTATCTTAGAACTATTTGGCAATTAATGCAAATTTAATACTAAACTTATAAGTAAAAAAGAGAATAAAAAAGGACAGTCCAATTTTCTTTTATTTTCATATCCTATGAATGGAGGAAAAAAAAGTCAAATTAAGAGTTCTAGTTATAGTAATGTTGATCATTTATTCGGCATCAGGGACATTCGGAATTTCATCTCTGATGACACTTTTTTAGTTAGGGATAGGAATGGGGTCAGTTATTTCATATATTTTGATATTGAAAATAAAAAAGAACTATTCACAACCTTTGATTCTTTCTACAATTCGATCTTATGTCACTAAAGAAAACTCCATTTTTCTGATTTTGACTTTAATTCTGATAAAATAACTACTTGTTTGACACAAATAAAATAATTGAACTTAAGGCTCTACTTGATTTTTTTGGATTCAAAGGAAAGAAAGCGTGAAGCTGTTGATACAGCAACTGCGGGGGATCGCTTTCTTCAAGAGTCTATTTGCCAATCAGCCTCAAAAGGTAAATTTATAAATACAAATGTTAAGAATCTTTTTAATTTCAAGTTGCTGGAGCTTCAGCTTCACGTCGGAAAGGAAATCTAGGCCGAATCTTTAGAATTTGATTTTCCACATCCTTACAAAGGTAAGGCATCCTCTCAACTTTGTGGAAATCTCATATCCAAGGAAATCAACATTTCCAAAAGTTATGCGCCCATCAAACAGGGTAATCTCATACTTGAAAATGTGATATTCACTGACATCTAAACTTAGGAATGGAATCATATTGATAAAAATAAATCCCAGAATGTAATATACATGAGATCACTCTGATATTTGGTTAAGGTTAGATCTTTGATAGGCAATTTCTTTATTTATTAATAAATCCAATTTCTATAAATACTATTGGAAAATAGGGTTGTCATGTAAAACTTCCAAAGATGTGTACCTTGAACATGGTAATCTTATACTTTGAAATAAGATAACCATTATCTAGCTCAGAGACCTGTGAACCAAACAAATCCCCAAGAGCTTAAAACATCAAGCAGAGGCCAAGTGACATACAAAAGGCTGAAAGCTTTCTTTTATCATTTGAAGATATCCTTCAACTACTAAAGTTGGCATATTATTGATAAAATTAATGCATTTGATTGTATAATCAAAGGCATAAGCTATTTCATTGAGTTGCATACAGTGTGACAAGCAGTTCTACGCAAGATTGCACAGTTATGGGAGTAAAGAGTATCGGCAGCAACCATGGCCTTAACTCACACCTAGAACAGGTCCTTGCCAAACCCCACCATCACCAAAAGATGATAACAATTAAAGCGCTGACTATGAAAATTTTTAATGAGCAATGTGATCCAGTTATGTAACAGGTAAACAGTCTAGCACTTCTACAGAATAAACAAAGAAATGCCAATACCTTATATAGATTGGAACCAGTCCCTCCACCTTTGGAAGAGTCTTTAAATGTTCTAAAACCTTCATGGCTTCCATACCATACTTTGGATCACCAGAAACAGTGCTCAGGTAATTGAATTCAAGCTGTAGAGTGGAAACTTCTGAGGTACTACTCTGTCCACCAGGAGCTGGATGTGCTGAGTGATCTCGTAGAACAACATCGCTGAAGGGAATAGGAGTTGGACTGGAAGTAAAAGCAGAGAGCAAAAGATCAGCCAGCTGCTTAGCAGTTTCTAGATAAACAATTGATTTAGGCCCCATATGGGTTGAGTTCATTCCTTGTTCTCCACCACTTAAATGATAAGCACTTAGAAGACCACCCAAAACACGTATGGTAGTTTCAAATAAATTGACTTGGCCTTTCTCTTTAATCCTATGTGAAAGATGTGTTTCAATCCATGAACCTGCTTCAGTGACAACTTCATCAGCACCCATGATCATGGCAGTATCCAGTGCATCCACAATAGTAGCACCTAGACCTCCTAAGCCATCAACTCCCCTATGGCTAAGAGGCATAAGTTCATCAAAACCCATTGCATATTTCTTATAGCCAGACCATGCATGGATAAATGCCTTTTTAACATTTTGTTGCCTAGCTATCCATTTAGAGTCTTCATTTAACTTCACAGGATCATGGATAAAACTATTATTACTACCTGTCTCATCAGGCGATAATCGAGGAGGAAGCCTTGGTGGTTTTCTCCAAAATCTTCGAAATCTGTTGCCACCATCCATGATGGACTTATCTCCTTCCTTAATGCCTCCTTCCTTAAAAATAACACCTTTTGCAAGTCCATTAGAATCTGAATGGCCAGAACTTGTATTTGTTAGCATCAAATATGCTAAACCACCAATCATCAATAACACTAGAAATTTTCCTGTACTACAACTTATACAATCACGTTTCAGGTTACTGGTGAGCACGGTCTGAGTAATCATCTGTAGAAAGAAATGATAAATGAAAGTTAATTCAAAGCAGCATATCAAATCCTAGAGGAGAGCAAAAAATATGGCTTACAAGTTAAAAGAAGAATGAAAAGATAAGATTACAGAAGGAAAAAAGGAATATTGAAAGGTCATCCTAATTGTTTGGTGAATTTAGTGATACAAGCTATTTCCTTTTGTTCCTATTTTTGTATTAACTTGCCTTGGCTTCATGCTTGAGCTTATCACTGTGAGAAAATTCAGAGTTGATTTCCCAACATAAACTAGCAAAAATATCGATGGATGCTCCAAATCATTACTATGGATCCAGGTAGAGAGAAACACTCATCTTCCTAATGGTCTTATCAGAATGGTTTCATCCTTAGCAATGATCAGAGTTGAATTCCTTCCCTCAGTTGATTAGTGCACCATGTCTAACAGAGATTTATAGGAGCAGCAGTGAATAGTAATGTGATTACTGCATACTTCAAATAAGTGTGGATTTAACCAAGAAACAAAACAAACCCCAACAAGTAAAAGATTGTGTTCTCCTTTCCCGAGTACAAAGCATGATGAACCAAGAAATCCTTGCATGGCTCACAAACACCCAAAATGATATGGTTATAAAAATCAATTTTAGAAAGAAGCATGAATTTTCAGTAATTTTGAATAAAAGATTGAAATTTTAGAGTCTCCTAACTTTTTTTCATGCCTGGATGTTTTTTGTTGTTGGGAAATGGAACCATAGATATATGTTGTCTAGCACTATCACTATTTAGTTGCTTATTTTACTTGATATATCGTGTTATGTCCTTGAATTTGACTTTTTCTTTTTTCTTGAAATTTGTTAAAACCATGCCTTGGAACAAGGTGGAGAATGAGTTTCTTTTTCTTTTCCCTTTTTTTTTTTCCTTTTCTTTTTTAACAGGCAAACACAAAGATACATTGGAAGGCACCAATTGAAAAAAGGGAGCACCTTATGTAAACAGGGAGTATAAAAGAGGTAACACCTATGCACCAAAGACAAGAACAAGCCAGAGGGTGAGTTTATTGCAAATAACTTGGTTGTTTCCATTGAAAGAGAAATTTCTGACAGTTTGAGTTCAGAATCACTCCTAGACAATATTTATTATTTGAAAGATCATCAAGCAGAACATTGATACACGATATTTGGTCATTCCTTTTTTTTTTTTTGTCATTCTTTTGTTCACCATACATAACTAGATCATATTTTGCTAAATGTATGATGAAGATACTTATCATTATTATATTTTTTAGGGGAATATTTTTATACATATCTTTTTTAAAATCGGTTCGATGTAATTCTCTAAGCAATCAAGGAGTTGCAAGTTGAGTACTCAATTCTTAGATTTTGTTATATAATTTGAATATACAACAGAATTATATATTTTATAGATTCGTTTCTTCATATTACCTGTTCCTGCCAAACCCACAGCCCAATGTTTGAAAAACTCCTGGACCCAACCCTACCCTCCCCCACTTGGAACACCAACCTCCATAGTTATTGCCAAACTCTCTCACTATTTTTATTTTTTATTTTTGATAGGTAAAGAAAGGATATATTAAAGTGCTTAATAAAAGGCGGGAAAAGGTATACATGGTGTATACAAAGGCACCCAATGGCTAAAAAAGCTAAGGGAAAATAAAAAACAACTCCCCCTGCCTCACTTAGAGCTTAGCCAATCAATGAAGTCCATTGTGGACAAAGAGCTATCATCTATGCACAATCTAACCCACTCCAAAAAAATATACATAAAAGTACACTTGATTACCCGATTCCCTTTTTCAATGTTTTCAAAAGTTTTCTGATTTCTTTCTTTCCAGATTATCCAAAAGAAGCACAAGGGGGCAAGTCTCTAAGCCTTCATCCTCTTCTTCTTGACACAAGAATCATTCCAACTTAAAAGGAGCTCTCTCACAAAAAAGTGCATCACCCATCCTATCCTTAAAAGGAGAATAAATAAGAAACCATAACATGACTGCTTTCAATAGTGAAGGAGGCTATGATTAGCTGTTTCTTCATCGCCTTGGCACATATAGCATCTATATGGAATTCTCCATCACCTCCTTTTGAGTTGTTCTAATGTCAAAATCCTCCCCCAAAGTAGTTCCCATGTGAAGAAACTCACCCTCACCGGGACCCATAAATTCCAAACCAAGCTTGTGGGGAATGCCTCAGAATTTTCAATAGAGGAGTAGAGAGACTTAACATAAACCATCTTATCCTCTATACAACTGCAAATCAACAACGCCTGTAGTTTCTTGAAAAAGGCTTGCACCACCTTATCTAGTTCCTAGACATGGATTTGTCTCAAAAACCTAGGGTTCCAACACCCACTCTCCCCAATTTGCTCCCACAGCTCAGCTACCCATGCACCTTTGAAGGAAGCTATTGAGAGTAGCATAGGGAAAGCCTCACCTAACCTAGGGTGCCAAACTTGCCCACTATGATTTTCCTCTAGAATCTATTTCTATCAATGGTAAACCTAAAAAGGCATGTAGCCAACAAAACCTTGTTTAAAAGCATTGAACTCGTAATACCCTTATCTTCAGCTAAATACTAGCTGATCAGATGTCATTTCCTTTCAAAAACCTCTCTCACCTAATGCAAAATAACGTAGGAATAAAAAAGACAAAGTATATAGGCAATCTAGAAAGGGTATTCTTGATAATTGTGACTCTTCTTCCCTTACAAAGATACTACCATTTTCCAGAAGACAAGCCTTTTTGAATGTTCCACCCTTCATAGATCCAATCCATACTGCTTTAAAAAAACAAAAGCACCTTGCAGGATCCTTAACTAGATGAATGAGAACTAGTCTACTCTGAAATCAAGAAACAAGCATTAAACCTCCACCTGCTCTAGAAAGCATACATGAATAAGTTCATTGTTCTCTAGTTTAACTCTAAGACTTGAAGCCACTTCAAAGCACAAAAGATACATATGAAATACCAATTGGCTTTTAGATTGCTCTATATAAGGTTCTTGTACTTAGCTACTTAGCATCCAATAATCAATTTTATGATCTAAACTTTATCTATCTACTTCTTAGTGCCATTTCACCCCACACAATTTCCAATTTCACCACCAAAGCCTTATCAACATGTATTATCTTCCTCCTGATGGAAATGAACAAAGGATTTGAGGATGGTAACCCGTTATTCAAAATGATAAAGGAAATCAACAAATTACCCACCAAATAAACATGCATTCGGAAGCTGTTAAGTAGATGCTATAAAGTACTATACCATCATTTTAGTAGCACCAATTAAAATAGTAGAGGGTTCATTGCATTGGGTACACCCAAATGTTTGAAATTGACTTCTTTGAAACCTCTCTAGAAGTTGAACCCAAGTTAATTCTATTTGCGTGGCTCTATTTTGTGAGTTGTAACTATATCAAGCTAGGTGTGTGTTGTTTAGGAATGCATGGGGTTGGTGCTGCTTCTCACCAAATCAATACTAAGAATGCTTTTCTTTAAATACTTTCTTCAACAGAGCTGATCAAGTAAATATAAAAGAAAAAGAAATTTATGGGCTAAAGTACTCTCCCAATGCATGACTTGATACACATATTTGGATATCAGCAAAGTGGCATGATCATTATTTTCTGTTTCATTTTTATTTTTTCTTTGGCGTATCTTAACAATATTATTGTTTCAAGAAGTGGCTGCTTAGATTCTGTTTGGATCAACTTTTAAGAACCCAAAAGCTCAATTTTAAGCTTAATAAAAGCTTTTATATTTGTTTAACTAATTTTATTCAAAGAACTTATGGATTTTTTTTTTAAAAAAAAACTCAAATACAAAAACAATAAAAATGTTGTTTTTTTAAGCTCTATTTTAGCTCATGCAGGAAGTTCTTTCCTGTTTAATAAAACTTTTACAATATCAATATTGTCCTTTAAAAATTGTACCTTGGGTTTCAATTTCAGCTTTCTGATAAAGCCAAAATGGGGAAGTTATCCCAAAAGAGGGCTTAGTACTGATGACTTGAACATTCGTGACTCATCTTGGCACTTTCATATGAAAGATCTAGATCAGTTTGTAGATGCAACCGGATCATGTAATGCTTTTTATTTATATTGTGGAAGCATGTCATAATTTATTAGGAAAGACAATATGCTGGTTACTGGACCAGTCAAGATGAGTATTGAGCCTAGTGCTAAGTTTGACAATAAGCAAGGAAGGTGAAACACTGATACTGGAAGAATGGGTGCTCCTAAAACAGATCTCACTAAAACTTTATGATGCTTGGTAAGTTAGTCAGCAACACAACTTTTTACCATAGGCAAGAAGTCAAGTCTCACCCTGTGCATGAACACCCTACATTTGCTTGGTGATAGAGAACATGCAACCTTAAACCCAACTTGACTTTCTAGCACAAATTCCTTAAAGCACCTTTTCCAGCCCCCAATTTTGGAACCCATGGCACCCTTGAGGCATGAACATTTTTATATTCTCCTCAGTCCTCCCCTATCAGGAAAGGAATTTCTCTGTAATTCCTAAAAACGGCAGCAATTGTAAAGAGATTCAGAAAATAAACCATATGCTGTACACAACTCCTACCTAATCCTTAAATTGGCTAATCCTCCATTCACAACAATCAAATCTAGAAAACGCAAAATATTATAGTATGAATCTTAATGTAAATTGCGAATAGGTGCTTCAACAATCCAAAAGGAACCTAAAAGTCAACTATTGGATCGTATTGAAACAAGCTCAAGTTAAATTTGAAAATTCATAAAATCAATCTCAATTATATACCTAGAAATCAAGCAAACGAAGTTTCACAGGGTTTAGTATTCAGTTCCGATCAAAGATTCACACTTCACTAATAAGATCAATTCAAAAACCAACAAACCCACAGATCACAAGATCACTCCCTACCATCAACCAAAAGAGAATCAGATTAATGCAATTCAAATTCAGATAAAATCCAAATTGAAAAATAGAGAGAGAGAGAGAGAGAGAGAGAGAGAGAGAGAGAGGCAGAGACCTTGAAGCATGATCGGTGGCGGAACTTGGCGTTGTCATAGTGAACATCTTTCATAGAGTAGGGCAGAGATTTCGACATGCTGGATGGAATCAGCGGCTAGGGTTTGGATTCGGAGAGGGAGAGGGAGAGGGAGAGGGAGAGAAATTGAAAGAAAATGTGTGTTTGGCTAGGCGTGGTTTTGAAGTCAACGAGCGAATTAGGGCGTATGCAGAGTGTGTTGGGGGACACAGACCTAATAACCATTTCTCCATTTCTGGGCACGTCAGCTTTCAGCATCTGCACCTTCCAGGAGTAAAAATCTTCCTCTGCTGCCTGGATCCAATTTTAATGCCTTTCGCCGAGTTTTGGGCCAAAATAGCCCAGTAGTGGAGAAAATAAATCCATTAAACCTCATTTCCAAACTAATGTTTAGTTAGAATGACCCTTGTTTTGACATAGATTCTGAACTTATTTTCTTTTTTTTTTAAAAAAAAAAAATAGGATGAAACCGGGTTTGGCAAATGCGGTTTCATTTTTGAGCTGAAACCATATTTGTCAAATGCGGTTTCACTTTTGAACCAAAACCGCATTTTCTAAATGCAATTTCACGTTTGAACTTTTTTGTACTTTAAAATCTACAACATAAAATAATTAATTCAAATGAACTCAAATGGTTATTAAAACCCTAGTAATGGATTTAACATATATTTTTATTTAAATCTCAAGTTTAAAGAATGAAAAAGATACAAATTATAGTTGTTTCAATCATTGTAGAGTAAGGGGCTAAATATGCTTGAAGGGAGCTCTAACAGTTGTGAAGCATGATGGGAGCTTAACCAAAGGAAAATGGACTAATATATAGAATGAGAGATGAGAAATGAAAGTTATGAAGAAAGTTGGACAACAAACAAGTATGAGAAGGAATATTAGAGGTCATAGCTCAAAATCATATGGGAATTAGAATCCAAAATTTGGAATGAGAATACATACCTTGATTTTGAGCTCAAAAGAGTTGAATGATAAATTTTGTTAAGTATAAATGATTTGCAATGGTTTAGTAATTGTGTGACTCTTAAGTTACTATAGAATAGATAATTTTTAAATAAAAAACTTTGTCACTTTTAATTGATTTTATACTTTATTATCTAAAAAAATCCCAAATTTTATCAGAGGAGTTATTAAATTCTTTAAATTTTTTGGATTTTTTTTAGATACAAAAATTACTAAATTATTAATTAAAAATTTTCTAGTTAGACTTCTTGCCACTTCTTAGTTCTTTTAAAATATTCTTTTATTATTATTATTATTATTATTTTTTTAAAAATCTAAAAAAAATTTACTTATATTTTTTGGTGGCATGTTTTTGTGAAGAGGATTATAAATAGCCTCTTCTCTTCATAAAGCCTATACTCTCTTTCATTTTTGGCTTCATCACAACACAAATGCATCAAAGCCCAAACTCTCTAGTCTCATGGGTTTGAATCAAACCTTGAAGTACTTCTGCACCCTTGTCTTTCTGGTCTTGCTCTTCTCCTTCTTCCCCTTCTCTGATGCAAATTCCACCTCACCCCACGAAATCCAAGCCAGTACTCCTTCAAATGTGCCCACAAGCTACCAACTGTTCTACATCAAGAACACCCCACCATTTTCCTTGAACGAAGAAATCAATGACAAGAAGAAGAAGAAGAGGAGGAGGAGGAAGAAGACAACCAAGAGCTTCAGAACAAGGCCTTTCTCAGCCATGCTCCCCAAGGGTTTTGTCCCTCCTTCTGGCTCGTCTCCGTGCCACAACGATTACCCCAACTCCATCGCCTTCTACTGCGACCTCTCCTCCCAGAAACCCTAGACAACCATGCCTACAACGCAGATCATGAAGATGGATTCTGACATTGGTTTTTCATTACCCCCCTCTGCGCTTTCTTTGAGTCATTCTTGATGATTTTTCTTGCTATCTTTCTTATCTTCTTTGAAGCTACTGATAAAAAAAGTGGCTCTGAATTTGTAAACAAGGTACAGTTTTGTTGATCTTTGTAATAGTGTTTCATTTTCCAAGAAATTAATATCACAGACAGATTTTTCTTCTACGTCCAGTTACCTTTCAAAAGAAAGATTTTGTTTTGAATTAGTTCTTCAAGTCATTGTACATATCAGTGTTGTCATAAAAATCAAACCAGCAGAGTGGATCCCTCCCACAAGAGTTGTTATGTTGAAAAGCTATAAAAGGGAACATGTAATTTTGGCTAAGTGCATTCATAATTACTCTAATAATTGAATAATTTCCTTATTTTTTAAATCGGTATTTAGAACATCATATGGATTGATCTCCAAGTTATTTTTCTTTTTTCTTTTTTTTTGTTTCCATTTCTTAACCTTAATACTAATACAGTCAGAAGAATCATGAAACCCATGATCTAAATTGAGATTTAATATGATAGGTTGCGTTGGGAGATCCACAAACTAGTATGAAGTCACCCCATCTTAGTCTTTGAGCTTTTGTTCAGATTTGAATAGGCACGCAGTGAGTGGTCTGGGTTCCAAGGCAAATATTGTTAGTGAGATGTCTGCTGTTTTGATTCTAGAAATGGAACGATTCCCAACTTGGAGGTCAATATTAATTGTTACTTGGGACTTTTAGCAGCAAAGTAGGAAGAGTGCATGTGAATTTGCATAGTTCGTGGGTCCTTGTTTCATGGGTTCTGCAGATTTTCGTAGCGTACACTCCATGCATGCATTGCATTGGCTCTCCCCACGAAGTTCTTTTTAGGTTTTACACACATATCGACACATTATTTTGCTGATTTATACATAGTTGTAGTATAAGATTCTACCTCTCTCTCCTCTATAATACACTCCATTTGCTTAATTTTCATTGCTCCTCAGGAGTTGGCACCATTATTTGAGGGTCATTCCATGTTAGAGGGCCATTTTTTGTCTTCTAAATCAATTAGCACATCTAAACCCATAACCATATCGATGTATCTGATTGATTTTGTAACATGGGTACGAATATGATTTGCATTTTTTCCTTTAGATTATTGTAAAAATATCTTACTAGCTCTGTTAAGTGAAATTTTAGAAGTTCAAATCTCACAATTATTGTCAAAGAAACACTGGGTCTTCCTCTTTTATTGTGATTACTAAAACAATTGAGCCCATCAATTAGTGGTGAAATGTAGTTGCAATAGCCAGTTTAAGTGTACTGCATGTCTTCATCATCAGCTACGTATTGTAATATTATCCTAATGAGATACTGTCATTAGTTTATTATTTATTACTGATTGATCAACATTTTCAATGACTTAATTTTTCTAAAGAAGTAACTTAGAGCCGACCGTTTGGTAGTGATTTTAAGAAATGCTTTTAATATTTCTAATACATGAAATTTTTTATCATTCAAGTGTTAAAAATGCTATAAATGCTTTGTAGAATCGCTTCACAACGCAATCTTAGTACTGGAGTTAGAATTATCAGCTATGTAGGCAATTTTTTCATGCAGCATTGAGAATGGCCATGGAGGATTAGGTTGAGTTAGATTCTGGGTAAGTTTGGAACCTTGAATCGAGCCTTGCAATTAGTTGACTCTCCCAAGCTAAAGAATTAAGTAAGAACATGAATAATATTTACATTTGGATAATAGAAAGTCAGAAAATAAGGGAAAAAGAAAATAAAACATGTGAAAATAAAAATAAATTTAACTTCAATGATTTTTTTTTTCATTTTTTAATGGTTATTTCATTTTGATGTAGATAGCAAAGAATTTAAAGATGTATGAAACTTTATATATTCCTTGAAGAGTGGATTATTAAATGGAGGTAAAAAAAATTGTATGATTAACGAATTTTGAAAGTGTGTTGTTGATTCATGCAACTAGTCCAAACTTTTTAACATCCGATTTTAAATTTATCCGATTTCCTTTTTATTCCAATTAATTTATCCAATTAAAATTTATCTACTTAACAATTTAAAATTTGTCAACCAAGAATAATTAGGAATATAGAGAAAATTAATTTAGAATGATGAACTCGAGATATACGTGGAAAAACCACCTAGAATTTCAACAAAATCTCTATAGAATTAGAAAAACCATAAGCCAAAGAACTTCTTAAGGGTCAGCACCTATGCACTTTGTTCAAGTCTTTGGTGTAGTACCTTAAGGTCATTAATGGATCTTTTTAGCCCCATATCGAGGCTTCTAGATTGATGTATTAGCTTGCCCTTTTATTGAAGAGATTTTTAAGACAAGTTTATAAAAGGTTTAGAGAGTTTGGAGTTGAAGGGTAGAATCCTTGGGGTGTCTCATTAGCTGTAAGTCCATAAACTAGGTTTTTATAGAGAAATCTTAGAATAAACTTATTTAAAATAGGTTTGAGAAATGTACAATTACCAAAAAAGAGTAATTAAATATTAAAGAATTCATAATTTAAACAAACATATTCTTGAGTGCTCAAACTATAGGGGTCACTACAAGACAACAAGTTTATAGCCGTTGCCTTTGGCCGTAGCTAAAGACCAAAAAAGCATGACTATAAGATGTGAAAGTGGATATAAAAGAATGTGGCAAAGCGTCATTATTGATGGTGCAAATAAATCCTATAGTTGCGGCCACAAGAGAAAGTGTGACCAATATTTCTAAAGGCTATAGTTGTAACCACATTTATTCCACAACTAAAAGAGTCTAATGGTTGAGGGTGGGTAAGTGGTTGCTACTTATAAAAGGTCTTTAATTAGTTGGGTAGATTCTCCTTAAGAGAATTGAAATAGCATAGGATCACATGTTAACATTTAAACATGCATTTAATAGCAAAAATTTAATCGGTTACCTTGGTTTATGCCATGGGAAGCCATTTTTTTCCTCCTTTGATATCCAATAAGCTGCTCCAGGTGCGTGATGGTGTGAGAATTAGGGATCAATGAGCTCTTCCCTTGCCTCCCAGAAATTCAGTCCAAAGTGCAAGTGTGTGTGCGTGTAGTGCTCTCCAAGAGAAGAAAAGAGGAGACTCTCCAAATGCGCGCGCGCACACACACACACATATATATATATATATATATATATATATGACCAATCAAGTGAATTAGGGTGAGTCCATAAAAAATAAAGTAACAATATGTGTCCAGTCACATTATGGACCACAATGCAAAAATTAAATTAACACTAATTTATGATATTATCAAATTGATTATGTAAGTCCACACATAAAAATTCCAACATCTCCTTGCCACCAAAAGTTGAAAAAAATAATATAATTACATATATACAAGTTTTGGCCCTAGCTATAAATGTATTTTTTGTAAATAATTTTTTATTGAAATTCTCAAATTGCTTTATTAAAATAATAGAATAAATTATTAAAATATAATTACAAAATAGTCATTCATAAATCAAGCCATTTTTACATTTACTAATTACAAATTTCTTTAAAAAAAATCATAAAAGAAACTAAAGTCCTTCCATAGAGTAATTTTAACAAAATAAAATTCGATGGGAGTGACAATCCAAAATATGTTACTTCCTCCCTCCAAAGAGCTTCCTAAAAACCAAAACAATAAATTAGGATGATGCTTATGAAAGGAAAGAACCATGAAATATAAACATACACTAATTTACAAATTCCAAGACTCCTAGTCTGTTCCAATGGTTGCCCCAAGTAAAATAAGAAGAAAATGGGTGAGAGGACCGTAGCATCATTTTAAGAGGAGTGGCCTACTCATGACTATTCATAAAAATTAAAAAATAGTGACAAATAATTTAATCACAAATATGTGTATTTTGTCATTGATAATAAAAATTATTTTTCATTAAAAATTAAAATTAGTGACAAATATTTTCATTACAAATATAAGTATTTCATCATTAAAAATATTTCTAAAAGGGAGTGACAATTTTTGGTACTAATTTTCTAGTGACAAAAAATAGCTTTGTAAAGAAAAACTTAATGATAAAATATCCTATTACAAAATCTCTCTTTTGTGTAAAATTTATAATTAGTGACGAAATTTAGTTGTAGACAAAAAAAATTGTTACTAAATCTCACATTTGTTATAGTGAGCTAATGCTAAAAGTAAGATATTTAATGGAAGAACATGCATATATGCTACATATTTAGTCTGAGTTGAATTTGACAGTTTCTCTAACCAAACCATTAAATGTGAAATTAGTAGAAGGAACATTGAGACAAATAAAACTTATGCTAGCGCTTAACACAAAAGTTAAGAGTTATGGTAACCCAACCCATTAGAATGGGGATCCCATGAAGTAGGTTCATATGAGTATTAACAAATCATTGTTGATTGTAAGATGCTCTATTATACATGTAAAACGCATTCTACAATGATTGAGGATGAATATTACTCTCTTAATAAATATCATATTCCATATGATTGATGTGTTTAGTTGTAGGATACACTTAATGGGTTCACATATTTGAAAGTAGAGGTGGGGCTACTTCTTATAAGAACTAAGACAGGTTCTCTATAACTCTTATGAGTATCCAAGTAGGGTGCGTGACTTATTTGTGCCAACCTTTACAACTTGAAGTTGATAAACCGATGCAAATAACAAATCCCTTAAATTACATAAAGAAACTATGCATGGTTTTTAGAAGTTTATCTTCATCAGGTCTCTATAACTTAAAACTTATTTATCTTAAGGTTGGTTCATAGTTTATAAACACCAATACTTATGCATTGGATTCTAGTTTTCCTCAAGTTATATATATATATATATATATATATATATATATATATATATATATATATATATTTTTTTTTTTTTTTTCTTTCATGCACTTTGTGGGGGGAATTGTTGGAAAAGTTCATGTTGATGTCTATGTTGGACTGCACAAGCTTAAGAAGACAATCTCGTGCCATAAAAGGATTGAGCACTTCAGGTGCTTTATATTGTGGACCACTTCCTAATAAGGATGACAATAGGGTGGGTCTTTTCGAGTACTTATCCTTAATGAGACAAGTTTAAAATTTAAATAAACGGATTAGGAGCGGGTTTGAGATTGTTTTACATTGTAGGATGGGTTCGATGTATGTTTGGGTATTGCCTTGTCCTATTCCACCCTACCCTAACTATATAAAATTAATTTAATTTTTATTTTCCTATTTAATAATAATAATAACTTTTCAATAAAATCAATTATAAAAAAATGGTAGTATTTTAATTATTTATAACATATATTTATTTTAATATAATTAAAAATTTTAAAACAATTTTTTTAAAAAAGTTACAATTTTTTTTTAAAAAATTAAATAGAATATGGTGGGACGGGTATGAGAAATTCACATACTCATCGTACCCTATTTAATTTTTTTTAATTGGGAGGGGAGATTGGGATGGGGTGATCTGTCATGAAACCTATTGTAATCTCTATTTTTGAAGTCTCTTAGACTTGTAGAGAGGGAAGTGAGAACCTCTTGTACGTCATGCATACTTATAAAGCCTCTTGGTCTTGTAGAGAGCGAAGTGGGAGCCTCTCGCATGCCCATGAGGCCTAAGTCCATTCTAATGGGTCTTACATAGTTAGAGTCTTAAACCATGTCTTGAGAATATTGTAGTCTTGAACCAAGTCTTGAGAATGTGTCAATGGAGTAGAATGGGTAACTAGAACGTGTTATTTAAATAAATTAGGTTTGGATATTCAACTTTTACTGTAGAGTCTTGTTAGGACTCTACATATAAAAGTCCCCCAGCCCTCTGAATCAAATTACATAAATAGAAAATCAGACATTCCCTACTTGCTCCATTGTCCACCATCTCATATACATCAAGCCATCTTTTCTGTTTTCCTTAGCTGATGGTAATGTCCCCGTTTTGTATATGGGTTTTGCTGTTGCATCCATACACCTTTCCATTAGAGTTCTGCTATTAGATCCGTACACTTTTGCATATGAGAGTTTGTGACCTTTTGTCATTAAATCGGTCATTTTTATTTCTTGAAAATTGTTTTTAAAACTAACTTATCAAACACCATTATTTTTAAAAAATGCTAAAAATGATTTTTTTTGTTCATTAACTTAACATTTTTTTTTTGAAATAAATTTCAAAAAAAAAATTCCATATGGGTTTGTTTGGCAGTTGTATTTTGGAAGTAATTTTTTAAAAAACAGAGTGAAATAGAAAATATTTTTAAAAGAATAAATAGAAATTATTTTTACTTATTTTTAAATATAAAAAAAATAGAAAAAAAAATTTTTAAAACAAAAAAGTAAATAAATTAGAACACAATCTCTTTCATTTTCCATTTTCACTTCACCAATCAATACAAAAAAAATCTTTAAATATTTAATCTCTCTTTGAATTACACATATATTTCTTCAAATATCTAATCTCCTTTTGAATTACATTAGTTTTTCTAATTTTTTTTAACACTTATACTTAGGATTTATTAATTTTTGAAAATAATTTGATACTAAAAAATGGATCTAATTAATACTAGAAAATTTTAGAACTAAAAAAAAAAAGGATCCATTTAATATTAAAAAATAAAAAATCAAAACTTATTTTGAATGACTTTATTAGATTCTTTTTAACATATAATCATATTTTTCTAATTTCTTCCCCAAACAAAAAATTCCAAATTAAGCAAGACTGACTTAATAGGCTAAATTCATTACCAAATCTAGTAATTTTTTAAAACAATTTCAAATTCAAATATTTTGATCTAATTGATGTAAAAAAAAAAATGTATGGACAAAAATTATGTTAAAGCCATCCCAGTGTGGAATTACAATCGTTCAACTTTTCTCATTAGATAAATAGCCTCCAAATAAAGCAATAGTTAATTTGTTGGCTGTCATAATGTATCTATTATTTGAAAAAAATAATTTGGAACTCAAAAAAATCTCAATCACTATAAAAATTCATTGACTAAAATTAGTCCAATAAATAACTCCGTTCTTTATTGTTTGCCTTCTTTTGAAGCTTCTTCTTTTGAAGCTTTATATAAGTCTTACATTTTCTAAGAGACACAAATGTTTTAGATTAAGTGAAAACTTTGTTCACTTTTATCCTCAAATGCTACTTTTTCTTTCGAAGGAGCTTTCAGGAGTGACTTTTTAGACTTCTTTAATGGGTGAAAAGATATTTCATAAGTTTGTAAAGATCATATTAGCTTATGTGATTTTACAATGTCTAAATTCTTACTTTCTTCTTCAACAATAACTGTAGGTTTAAATCTTTCATGTAGATATCTTAAGAATCTTCTAACTATACCTCAGATTCAAGAATCTTTTTACTAAGATTGAAATAAGAATAATATCACTCAATTCAGTGTTAAAAAAAAAAGATTTATCCTCTTATATTCTAATGTTTTCAAATTTGATAGTTAACATTTAAAGTTTGGACAACTTAATAGAAAAAGTTTCATCTGTTAATATGTATGAAGCCTAATTATTATCCTAACAGCATTCGCCTTGATGCAATTGACCCTACGCAGAGACAACACACAAATTACATGAAATTTTCTAAAGGTATTTTAAGTTGAGGTATTTTGAGGATTTTATACATTAATTTGGTTACCCAAATCATGTAATGTTTAGGGTTGCCAACTTATAGAGATTGGTGCAATTGAGAGAGAAAAATAAACGTAGAGAGGAAAATGTAAAGTGTGAGGTATTTGTGATTTTCTTGTAATTTCCATTTCATCACAGTGAAAATGCTACAAGTGGATGGTAACTCTCACATTGAGAGTAAACTACTATAAATATCGTATATTCTTATACTTCATTTTTTTTTTGTATTTGTTCATTTGTTGCTTTTGGAAAATAGGATTATGGTGTTTTAATCTTAACATTTTTATGAGTAACATCCAAAATATAATCTTTATATTAATTTTATCTCATTTTTGCATAGATTTAATTTCACCAATTGATCTTCCAAATTTTCACAATAGAACATGAGCTAACCATTCAAACTCCATTGAGTTTCAAATATAATTCTCTTTTCATTTTTAGATGAAGAATCCATTCTAACTTTTTTAGTAAGGGTAATTGTTCCAATTAAAACAAAGGACAATTAATGGCTAAACCAACTCTTTGAGATTCCATCAATCAAGAATTTAAGAAACAGGGTAAAAAATTTTAATTTTTAAAATTTAATTTGTTCTAATACCTAGTGAAAGTATGTTTTTTATTCCTGCACTTTGGAGTGGAGGGAATGGAGTGAATATGCATAGGTAATTCCAACTTTTTAATGTCAATTTTAAAATTCACTACTTTTGTATTTCAACTTATTCAAGATCAGATTGTCAATCTAAGAAATATAAGGAATATAAAGAAATTTAATTCACAATAGATGGTGAACACAAGATGTATGTGGAGAAGTTAGCTATAAAGTCTCAATTAAAACTCTACAAATGTGAAAAAAACACAAGTTAAATGATCATAGATAAAAATTCACTAATTTTGAAAAGAAGGTACATAATTTTACTTTATCTAAATGCATTTACGTCTAAAAATCTTATATCGGTTAGCACTAATAAACTTTTTTTATGTTTTGGATGTAGCACCTCACGTTCCTCACAGGAACACCTTAAGTGAGGATTTTAGATTAATGCATTGTTTGTTCTTTCGTCTAAAGGTTTTCTAAGAATGTATTTGATAAAACTTAATACTTATTACTTAATTACTTAAGTTAACTTTAAATTAAATTATATTTAAGTTATTCATTTAAAACTTATTGCTTAATTCTTATTTTAAGTATAAGGTTGTTTGATGAAATTAACTTAAAATTTATTTAAAATCATCAAATTGACGTGTCTATTCTCATAAATTATAATTAGGACAGAGGAGGTTGAATAATAATGAAGTTTATGAAATAACAAAATAAACCGTGAAAATAATTAGAGTAAATGAAGATAAAAAGGTAAAATAAAGATATAAACTTGAAAAAAGTTAATTATTTTTACTTATCACTTAAAGTTAGTTTATTATTTTATGACATATCATTAAGTTATTTTACTAAACATATTTAATTTACTCAATAATTTTAAAAGGTAATTTACCAAACAACCATTAACACTAGTTCTTAAAAAGTTTTTGAGAGTTTAGAGTTACTTACAGACATAGCAATAGCTAGGTTTTATTTAGGGATGGTAACGAGGCGGGTTTTTTTTTGTACCCGTCCCGCCTCTAATGGGACGAGGTTTAAATTTAATAAAAGGGTTTGGGACGGGTATGAGATTTTTTTTAAACCCGGGGTGGATTCGGGTATTGCCCCATCCTGCCCCGCTCCGATTATATATAAAATTAATTTTAAAATTAAATTAAATTTAAATTTTAAAATTAATTTAATATAAAATTTAATTTTACTATTTTTAATATATAAATAATAATAATTTTTTTAATAAAATAAGTTATAAAAATATAATAATTTTATTATTTATAAAATATATTTATTTTAATGTAATTAAAAAATTTAAAAGTAAATGTAAAAAAAATTAGAAAAAAAAAAAAAGTTAAATGGGACGAGGATGAGAATTGTTTTTAATAAACGAGACAGGGTTGGGATGGGGGCGACCTGTCCTGAACCCGTCATGTTGCCATTCCTAGTTTTATTCAATATTCAAAGTAGGTTCAGAAAGTGTAAAATTACTAAAATTAAAAAAAAAGAAATTTAAATATTAAAAAATTATCGAGCATTTGAATGTTGGTGGAGCATTTGAATGTCGCTCGGGGCACTCTTCAAATACTGAGGATGTTCCAACGTCGCATGGAGATCATTTGAATGTCTTTCAATGCATTCCCATTCGTTTGTCTTCTTTAATGCAATTCGATTTCGATTGAGGTTTCATCCACTTGATCTTGATCATGACCATAAAGGCCTAAAGAAGTAACTAGTATTGGAATCGATATATAAATAGAATAATAAAATTGCCAATATAATTTAAAGGACCAAAACAATTTTCTTTTAGATTTGGTCATTTATAAAGAGAAAAAAGGTACCATAAATACTGTCACTTCCAGAAGTAGGGTGGGAGACTACGTACATTTTTAATCATTTTCAATGATAGGATATTTAGGTTTATTAAAATATAAAAATAATATTATATTTGTTTTTAAAAATAATTATTTCCAAATTTGACCCTAACAGAGATGTATTATTTGGGGACTTCCTGTTCAGCTCAATCATAGTTTTCAAAATACCGGAGAGGAATTTCCAAGTCTGATAAAATAAGCACAAGGAATTGGGATACATCCGGTGAATGCGAGGCGGGAAACTTGAGGATCCGCGCTCGATCACCCAGGGATCGAAGGCTTAGCAGAGACACTGAAAGTAGGTGCGCAACCCCGTGAAAGTAGTGAGCAAGGAACAAAAATGTGGTTGAGGACATCCATCAAACGCCTTCCGCTCCAACCGTTGCTCACAACCATCACGCCAATTCGCACTCTCACGTCTCTCTCCACCCACCAAGAGCGAGAACAAGAGCAAGACCCATACTCGCTAATGAAAGAAGACCCAATACAAGTGTGCAGCTCCCTCTGGGTTCGATCCTTCTCCAATCAGACCCACGCTCCATTCTCCAACCTTACTGGCTTCCTCTCCAAATTTGACCTCTGGGTGTTAGCCTACCAACGATCATGCGCCCACTTCACCGGTTCCTTTCCTCCTCGCAACGCCATCCACTCCCAAGTACTCCGCGACCTCCTCTCCCTCCAAAATGCCGTCGTTCGGGGCCGCTTCTCTTGGAACCACAAGATCCATTCCTACATTCGCAGCCCCAATGAAAAGCCCCTCACGGAATTCACATCCAAGCGTAAGATTCAGTCAATACTCGAGTCTAATGCGCCTTGTTTCCAAGACCGAGTTGTTCAGGAGGTTCTGTTGTTGATTTTGGAACCCATTTTCGAGGCTCGGTTCTCGTCCAAGTCCCATGCGTTTCGGCCTGGTCGGAATGCTCACACTGTTATTCGGACCATTCGGAGTAATTTCGCTGGGTACCTATGGTTCTTGAGAGGGGATGTAAGCGAGATTTTTGAGACTGTGGATACAGATGTGGTAATGGGTTATTTGGAGAAGTATGTGAAGGATAAGAAGGTTTTGGGTTTGATCAAATTGGCACTTGGAGCACGGGTTAGGAATCAAGCACATGGTGGTGATTGCGATGTAACGTTTGGGAAGAAGAAGAAGAAGAAAGGGCCTAAGAAGAAAAAAATTCTCAATGAGAATGAGCCGAAACCTGACCCATTTTGGTTGAGATCATTCTTTAGCTTTGCTCCAGAGGAAGCTGCCAAGGTACCTTCTTATGGTCATTGTGGAATTCTTAGTCCTTTGCTTGCCAATGTGTGCCTTAGTGAATTGGACTATATGATGGAAGAGAAAATTATCAAGTTTTTTAGACCATCTAAGCTTGATTCAATATGGAGAGATTCAATCAATGATGGTAGTCATAACCCTGCTTGGCCTGAGTTTGTGCCATCCAGTGATAGGGAGAAGACAAGAAAAATGGATTACATTCGTTATGGGGGTCATTTTTTGATTGGAATTCGAGGGCCTAGGGAGGAAGCAGTGCAAATTCGGAAGGAAATAACTGAATTTTGTGAGAGCAAATATTGGTTGAAGTTGGATAATTCCAAGGTGGAGATAGAACACATATCAAGGGGAATTCTGTTTTTAGACCATATAATTTGCCGCAGGGTGATACACCCTACACTAAGGTACACAGGGACAGGAGGTAAAATTGTGAGTGAAAAGGGTGTAGGGACTTTGCTTTCAGTCACGGCTAGCTTGCAACAATGTATTCGTCAATTCAGACGTCTAGGGTTTGTTAAAGGTGATAGGGATCCAGAGCCACTACCTTGCACTCCAATGCTGTATTCAAGTCAGGCTCATACCAATTCACAAATGAATAAGTTCCTCGAAACGATGGCAGATTGGTACAGATACGCAGACAACCGAAAGAAAATTGTTGGATTTTGTGCTTATGTGATCCGCAGCTCTCTGGCTAAATTATATGCTGCAAGGTATAGACTGAAGTCTCGTGCCAAGGTATATAACATAGCTTCTCGTGATCTCAGTCGTCCACTAAGAGAGAGTAGTAACAATTCTGCACCTGAATATTCAGATCTTTTAAGGATGGGACTTGTAGACGCCATTGAGGGTGTTCAATTCTCGCACATGTCTTCAATTCCATCATGTGATTATGCACCATTCCCAAGGAATTGGATCCCAGATCATGAGCAGGTGTTGTGTGAGTACATTAAGCTAGACAACCCAAAGTTCTTCTGTGACTTGCTCAGATCAATTAAACAAGAAGGTTTAAGCTTGCCACAAGATGAGATATCTGACATTGTGTGGGACTATAAGACTCTGGGAGTTTGGAGCAAACGATCTGATGGTGAGAAGGAATTGAAAAATGATAGTGGGAAAGAGATGATGACATTGTAATTTTAGTTGTGGAATCAGAGAATTGATTTGTCTCTTTTAAAAAGGAACTTCATCAGATGGTTTGTCATGGTAGAGGTCACCTTAAAATGATCCTGGGCAAAATTTTCTCTCTTCATAACACAAAGGTGCAATGTACACACCATTACGTGAATGGTACTGGAGTTACTTCATGTGCTCGGAAATTGGTGCTATGAGTTTCCTTTCACCTTGATGCGTCTAGCACTGAGAGGGAATGTCAGTCAAATAGCACAAATATAACAATTGTGTTAAGATTGATTACTGGCTGGGCATGAAGGGTAGAATTTGAGAAAAAAAGAAAAATGCATCTGGGAGAGGCTCGAGGTGGCAATAATAGGGGTCATGATGGGGTATTATTTGCTAAAATTAGTGCAATGAAGACGGATGATGGCAATACATTTGGGGGAAGTTAGAGGTGGACAAACAGGGACCAAGATGAGAAAATATTTGCTAAAATTGTCTGTTCATGTGCAATGAAGACCTACAATTGCATCTGTAAGGAGTGGCATTTTTCAAGATGAAGGCATTACTAGGACTTGGGTGGAGTTAATGAAAAAGTCCATCTTTTATTATTTAAAAGAAATATGGATCTGTATTGAGTGAAAGCTAAAGAGAGTTTTGAATGGTGATTAGATTTCAGATGTACATTTACTAACAGCAGTATTCAATTTCAACTAAAGCAGTTTAAAAGATCAACTGTACACTCGAGAAGCTCTTCATATAGAACTCTCCAATACTAGAGCTTCCCTATTTTATTACTTATTTCAGTACTATCTTCTCGAAGCCTCTTCATCCAAATAGGACAGGAGTTTCTTCAATGACTGAAAGATTCCATAGAATCCATTATCAATGGTAAAAGTTTGTTAAGCTATTTGAATTTTGAGGTTCAGTTGTTTGTTGATTGACAACAGTTCCCAACTTGCTTAAATCTTATTTATCTCATCTTTGTTATTCTTTCTCAGAACCTCAACATGATTCAAAACCCTTACTCATAGTGATTTTTCTCAAGAAATGATCATGTTAAGAGCTTTTTCCATATTAGTCTTTGTTACTAGATTTCTTCTCTTTGCAAGTAGATCTTGGCAGATGAAGTCATGTGGACTTTCGAAACTATTTTGGTCATTTGTGGCTATTAATATTGAAAACAATATTGGCTTTTGAATTTCAAATGTAAAGCTGTGGTATGTGAAAGGAATGTGCCATGGTATTGATTTTATTTCTGTCCTTAATTATGTGACAGTATATGAGGAGGCATGCTCAAGTCATACAGATCTAATGTTTCAAGTTTGAGCATCATCAATCCTGCTCTTGAGGATATTTGATTTATTTGGATTTTTGGGGCTTCAAGTTTAAAACAAAAGCTGGAGTTATATCTTGATTAGGTAAGGTGTGATCCTATCAAAAATTTATGGAGCTCATTTAATTAATAGAAATAACAGTGCCTGTTTCAGGTTTTATTCTGACATTAAAGAAATTTGCTAACCTAGTATTGATTGGGTAATCTGAAGTTTATATGGTTTCACCCATATATCTTCTATAGCATTCAAAACTCTTCAAAAGTACATATTGCACTGTGCTAATATTTACCCGAGTGACTTCCATTCTAAGTTGTTGGTACATTGGCATTTTCTCTGCAGCTGTGTCCCTAAATAAGATGCATTGCATCCCATCATCTCATCTCCTCATCCAAAAGGGAGGTCCCATGGAAGAAATAAGTGATTCTTACTAGGATGGTCAAAATAGGCTTTATATCTATGTGCTCTAGCTTCGGCATGAAAGGGCACCAAGTGTGATTTAGTCATGAAAGGGTATCATGTGTACTTTGGTCATGATTTCCAAAAGATTTCCTTGATTTTTGTTGCAATTTTGAGAGGTCGAAGTTAGGCTAAAAAGCTGAGATTCTATGAATTCTGCACTATAGTTGATTTTCTGGTGTTAAGCTTCCATGATTTCACCAATAAATTTCCAAGAGAAACTGCCCTTTTAGAATGACCAAAGATTGAACTGCTATCATAGTTAAAAAACTATGTCAGATTGCTTCTTCCAACTGGGTTTAATTTTTAACTGTTTCTTTTTCTTTTCTTTTCTTTTCTTTTCTTTTTCTTATTCACCTGTTTCTTCATGCTGACTGCCTTCCATGATGGTAAACTTTAATCTATAATTATCATTATGTCTGAAAACTGGGTTTACATTTTTAACCATTTCATTTTCTTTTTTTCTACTTCACTTGTTCCTTCAGGTTGACGGGCATCCATGTAGTAAACTTCAATTTATGATTATCACTATGTCAGAATGCATCTCCCAATTGGATTTAGTTTTTAACCCCTGCTCTCTCTTTTTTTCTTTTTCTTTTACATATCCTCTTGTTGCTTCATGTTGACTGGTTTCCATATTGGTAAGATTATTTTGTATATTTAGCATTGATTTATTTTGTATGAATATTAAGGCCTTCTGGTATTGGTCTCTCTTATGTCCTGTTCTGCTAGTCCATTAGTGATGCCATCCGGCACTAGCTAAACTTATTTAATTCAGTTGATACTAAGCACAAATATTTCTTTAGATAACTTTCATATGAATGCTCAGAATATTTTTTGTGGGTGCGTACATTTGAGAAAACTGCAATTTTGCTTTCTTTTTCAGGTCATCTGTGACTGTAGATCTTATGAACACTTGTGTTGTACAGATCCGAAATTACCTATGGTAAGGATTGCTATTTGTCGTCATGTTTTGTACTATTCTTTTCTATATTTGCATGCTTGAAGCTTGCTTCTAACCTCTGGGCATTACCCCAACTTTCTCTGTTATACACTTTAGATTTCTAAAGAACTTCAATATTTTTTGAGAGGTGAAGATAAATTTATTAAGAAACATCTAACGAAAAGGGGGCACAACCCAGGTACACAGGAAGTATACAGAATATATTCAATGACAACAAGGAAAAGAAGAAACCTAACATAGGCAAAGGTCCTGCCTTATGGGACTTCTTGACCAAACGAACAGAGCACAGATCGAATTTTCTAGTCCTCGAACTGTTTGCTCCACCTCAGAAGATTACTATCTCTCCATCGCAAAAAGAGTGTAAAACAAACACAGTGATGCAGAACTCCACACCTCTACTGTTTTTTGCCCACAAATATCAAGGAGGTACTGGATAAAATAATTCTTCTCCCTTTCTCTGTATTTAGTTTTTACAATTTTGGTAAGCGCATTTTGTAAGGTTTCTCTAATACATTTACCCTTTTTGCAAATGTCTCTCTGGCTGTTTGCATTCGTTGCCTTTTTATATTAGTTTGTTCATCTAAACTGATAATGATGGTTTTAATTGCTGCCATTACACAACTTGTTGGAGGGTAAGAACCTCAACTTCTTTCCCTATACAAGTGTTGCCTCTAGCCCCTGAAAGCCACGCCCTTGATCTGTAAGATAGGAGTACTGATCAAGCAGTCAACATAAAAGGCATATTTTGTGAAGATATGCATTTAGGAAATTGTCTATATGCATTGATAGGCCGTTCTAGGGCGGTTACCTCTAAACATTTGTTGATAGCCACAGTGAAAGGGAAGAAAGAAGAGATTAACATATATGCTTTTTTGTATGGTTCATTCTCTTTTACAGCCCCACCTGTTTTAGACGCAAGGAATCGTATTTCTATCTCGACCAGATCAATGTGCACCCAAATGCTGTGGGAGGCGTGGATATAATAATTAGATGCTATTTTGTTTGACTAATGAATGGAGCTTTAGGCAAAAACCGAACAAGAAATCCAAGTTGGTGGCATGGCGAGGGCAAAAGGGTGGTGGTGGGCACCAGACGTGATGCCCTCATGGAATTGGATCCTTGACAAGGAATGGGAATAAGAATGGAAATAGGGTTGGAATCAGAGGAGAATCATTTATGAATGAGTGAAATTGACCTCTGTAACATGGTATGGCCAGAAGAAACGAGGGTGAGAGAACAATCAACATCTACTTTGATTTTTGTTAGTCCCCCCCAAAAAAAGGGGAGATGCCCACTTCATTTATGGAGTTGGTCCCATAAAATTCAAATTGCGGAGGAACTATAATCCTGGAAAATCTTGAAAAACATTAAAATAATAGGGCATGGAAAGATGCTGCTCCGGAGGAACTCGAAAATCTTGAAAAAAGATTAAAATAATAGGGATGAGCAGCAGGGCAGTTCCGTATTGGACCAGGTGAGAGGGAAGAATTTAGCAGTTAGCACTCAACCCTTTGGCACCCATCTTCTCATCCTCAAAGCTATAACTCAAATTGAATTCAAACGTAGTCCAAAATACTTCCATGTTACTTTCTTTTCTCACTTCGCTCTCATCTCTCCCATAAGTTGTCCGTAAAATCTCATAAGAAAAGAGCACAAAGAGTTCAATATCAAATATGAGAGCAATTTACTTTCATTCAAATAGCATTTGTTCCATTCATTCATGCATACATACACACATCCCAACTGCTTGATTCAATAAAAATCAGGTAGAAGAACCGTTGCTCTCATCCAGATCGAACGCCGACACCGGAAATGATCTAGATATTCCGGTGGTGGAGTTGCCAAAAGCGATCTTCCCGGAAGAGGGATCGTCGATGTAGATGTCGGAGATGGTGACCCAGATGAGAAGCTCCTTGCTCTTCACCCCAGTCAGCTTCTTCATCCGCTGCTTCTCCACGAAGGCTGTCACTTCCGTGTCGTAGGAGACGTTGCGGCCGATGCGCTGGAACTTGTGCTGCTTCCTCTTCTTCTGCTTCAGCCACACAAAGCCGGTGGAGCGGTTGTACCCCACCTCCTCCAAGTCTTCTAGAGGTAACAGACCCTTGGGCAGACAGATCTCCTCTAGTAGCTCACGAGACTTCTGCTTGCAGAGGGCTTCGCCGGTGTACACCTCAGCGTTTTCCCTGTGACCGGCGACGACCTGAGACGACATTTTGGGAGTTGGAGGGTGATTTGTCTAGGGCTTCGATTTGTGTAAGCTCCACTAAGATGCGTGGGCCTTATATAGCTGTCGAGGGGCCTCACTCGCGGAATCAAATTACCGGAATGCCCTTCTATGATTTTTGCGTGATATGTTTGGAGTTGTCACGTAATTTCTGGAGTGGGAATTGGAAATGAAAATTGCATGGGGATGGCGTAGAGGAGAATTAATATTATATTTAGTAATTGCATCTGAAAGTTGGTATTTAATCACAAATTAAAAAATGATACCGTGTGGAAATTGTGTGAGGTGAAAAGATGGCCGAAAATGGTGGTGTATATAGTGAAGAAAAATGATTGAGAAAGAAAAATGAAAATGAAAATGGTGAGAATTGGATGCGAGGGCTATTGACAGGAGAAATGATGGTGACGTAAAGTGGGACTGAGATGGCGCCTGGCGGTGGGGATGGTGGAGAGACGGTGGGAGGGCACGAGGGGGTTAGTAGTAGGTCCTCTACTACCGCTCTGATTTCAATTGGACGGTTACCATTAGCATTAATCTAAATTATATTTTTTATTCTTAATTATTTTAATATTCTATTATTTTCTTTCTTATTTAGTATTATAGATATATTTTATTTATTTATTTGTTCATTTATGTCTAAAATCTAAATGCTAATTGGACACATTTAGAATGAGATAAATTTAGCTTATGTTTGGTGAGAGAGGAAGAAAATAAGAAAATAAGGAAATGATATTCTTATTTTTATTTTACAATAAAAAATAAGAAATATAATCAAATGTAGTTAAAATTAGTGAAAATTTTATATATTTTTAAATTAATTAATATTTATATAAAAAAATTAAAATAAGTGAAATGAGTTTGAAGTGGTATATAAAAATAATTTATTAATTTTTTTTAAACTTTTTCTTTTTGATTTATTTCTCTTATAAATTTCTCAAAATTTTTGGGAATCAAACATTGGCTTCATACTTATATTGTTAATTGCATTATATTACATTTTAAATTTTGGTTTATGGAGCTACTCTTTAATTAGGTTTAGATGCAGTGTAAACACTGGAGGAGCCAGCCAAGGCTCACCGGGGCACATGCCCCCACTCAATTTTCCAAAAAAAAAAAAAAAAAAAAAAAATTCCCTTAATTTTTTTGGGAAAATAAAAACCAAAACAAAAAAGATGGTGTTTTGAGAGAATATTTTTTAGTTGGTTTTTTTTTAATTGTTTTCACTTGTTTTCTTAGGATTGTTTTAAAAAATAATTATATGATTAAAAATGAAATATTGGATATAAAAATTATTTTTAAAACATATTAAAAATATTAAAAATAAGTTAAAAAAATTTCATTTACTAAACAAATTTTTGTTCTACAAAAATATTTGAGAAGAGTTTTCAAAAACTATTTTTTTAAGAACTATTTTCGAAAACAATTACCAAATAGGGTCTTAATTTTCACTTTTGAAAGTATATAGAAAAATTCAGGCTTTTGGGTATAAGTTAAAAAAAAAAAAAGGGATTAAGGCATAAATAAATAAAATCAAGTTGTAAGAGAATGAGATCTAGAGGACACACCTCTTTCATTTAAAAAATATCTATAATAGAAACTATTAAATTCTTTAAAATAATTTTAAAGGATTTTACTACGAAATGATTAAAATTATTGAAAATTTATAATGATTTTTCTTTCTATTTTTTAATTCTTTTGAAAATTTTCTTTAAATATTCTTGATAATTTTTTAACATAAAATCTAAAACTTTTTTTAAGTGTTCTTAATACCATGGTTGTTTAATTTGATACATTTTTATAATTTTATAATTATTTTATTTTTAATAATAATATAAAATATCATTAATTACTTTACAATTTACAAATGATGACAAAATATAATATTTTTCTTCAATACCCCTAACAAAAGTCTTTACTCCGGCACTAAATGTCATAATAAAATTCATATTAACATGATTTAGCTCGACCAATACAATGGTCCTATTATTATTGTCCTATTTTTTTTTCTTAAAAAAATATTTTTATTAATGTTGTCAAATTTATACAAATAAAATAATCAAACTTTCTTAGTTGTTTGATTTCTTACACATTAAGTTTCTTAGTTGCTTTTATAAACTTTCTTAGAGGGTTTTTGAAGTAATTGGAATTAATTCTTCCCTCAATCATCGGACTTATTGAATGTATGGCTTTCAATTATAAGATTTCTTAGCTGTTCGATTTCTTACACATCAAGTTTCTTAGTTGCTTTTTCAAACTTCTTGTCATCTTCCACTTTTTGAGTTGTCCTTAGACAATACTTGGGAAGCTTCTTTTTCCCCTTTTCATGCCCTATACCTTATTGCACGCTATACAATGTGCTAACAAGTATCTTAATTTTACTTTTTAGGCTAATTTCTATATATTTTTTTTATGTTTTCTATTAAAAGACCTTTTCTATTCTTATAAAGCAAGTATACTAATATGATATTTTCTTATAGGAAATATTTTTTATACTTTGATAATGAGTTCCCTATATGGAATAATCTTTTTGTATTGGCAAAAGGTATAAGTAGATTTTAATCGAAAATAAAAGTCTTTTTGAGCATAATTAGGACTTTAAAATTTGTGAGTTCTATGAATTGTTTCCCTTTCCGTTAAAAATGTAAACAAATTTTCAAACTGCCTTAATCTTTATGCATTGTCTTGTATTTTTTTATTATAAATTAATTATGCATTTAGGAGTGATTTTAGAAAATGTTTCTAAAATGTAGTTAAATAATTTTATTTATTTGTTATTTTGTGATTTCTATATTAATTTACTTTAAGTAATTTCAAAAGAAAATTCCAAGAAAATCAAAATTTTATTTTCCAATTTTAGTATAAATTGATAGCTTTTTGCTGATTTTTTTATTTTAGAAAAAGGTTTTCCTAATAAAATTATTAAAGAAAAAAAAATCCTGAAAAATTGTTTTGAGTATCACCAAAATGAAAACAAAATTCACAAATTTTTATCTCAAAGTATAAAAACTTTTAAAAATAGTCCATTTCTTATACTTAGTAAAATTTAGATACAACTAAGTCAATACATGATGCATGTGAAATCTCTTAACCCATTAGATCATGTTATATATACTCTTAAAACTAGAAAAGAAAAATTAAATTTGAAACTTGTAAAATAAAGGTTGATAGAAAAAAAATAAGAAGTAGAATAATAAATAAATAAGTAAAAAGTTTTGACACTAAAATTTTTGAATGTGTAAATAAATTATTAGTATATTATATAATAAAAATTATATTATTTTTAATATTTTCAAAATTGAATCGATTATTGACTGAAAAAGTTACCAATTCAAGATTCAATCATTAGATTGATGGTTGAACGGGTGATACAATGAATATATATTTGATATTTTGTATAAATTAAAATTATTTATAAGAAATTAAAATTTAAAAATGATATTATTTCATTATGTTGTCAAAATAAATGATGAAAATAAATATAAATATATTAATATGTTATCATTTATTTTGAAATGTATGATATTTTAGTGTGAAGATATATTTAAGACTGAAGAAAAATTATAATATATAGTTTTATATACATACAAAAAATTTTAATCTTATTATTTTATAGTTTTAAAAAATAATGTGATATTTTCATACAAATTAATATATAATAAGTAATTAATATTAATTATTTAATTTAAATAATAAATATTTAATGGACATATTAATTATATATATTGGTTTTTGAAAATTAAAAACAATGTTAAGCTTTCATACTCCAATGTTTCAATTGTATTTTATCTAGGGTTTGAATCCTCACCAAGCCAAAAAAAAATTCACAAACGTGTGGGCTGGAAGTGCAGGCTTGGAAGAGAAACAGGCCCAACTAAGATAAGTGGCCTGCAAGCAACAAAATTTTGGTCAAATGAGGTTTGACCGGTTCTAGGAGAACTGAAACGTTGATAATTTCCCACCAATTCACATAGCAAGTGCTGAAATTATGAATTAAACTTGGATTTTTAATATTAAACCATGATTTCAGACTTTGGGATATAACAATTCAACTATATATTGAGTTGCAGGTTGGGCGAGTTAGGCATGTGAACCTCTAATCCAAGATATTAACAAGCCCAATTCCACTTTCTTCTTCCATTGTCAAGTTGGTCGGATTGATTGAGTTATATTCAAAATTCGGTTGGGTTGGGTTGGGTTGAACCCACATGCCACTACCCAAGCCATATTTTTCTAATTTTTTATTTATATATATTTAAGTTTTACCAAACATTTCTTAAATTTTCACATTTCTAATGCTTAATTAGTTTTTTTTATATAACATATATTAGTTTTGACTTTTTCAAAATTATTTTTTCTTCCATTTTCTATTAATAGTAAACTTTAATGAAGGAATTTTTTTTTTCCTTATTAATCTTTTCACATGTAATGCATACATGTAACAATCTTGTGGTACAAAGAAAGAGTAGTGAATGATAGGAACTTTGTCCTGCCAATACAAAAGAGGATATAAACTTGGCCCTCAGGGCTTAGATGTGGGTTGGGCTAAGCTTTGGCCCAAATGTTTTTGGAGTGGGCTTGATTTATGCTTCGAGCTGGCTTTGGCTCGGACATCTATAGAACCATTGAGATTATCCTTGCCTCACCATTAATGAAGAATCCTTACTCATGTTATGCCACATCAAGGATTTTGGACTCACTAATTAATCATTTAAATACCAAAATCAATTATTGCTCTTGAACTTGAGACAAAAAAGGTGAGTTTCACGAAAATTTTTTGTATAAATAAGGATGTCGGGACCTATAAAAAGAAATACATATCCTAAGAGAAAACCCTTTTTATATAGATAACCAACCAACAAAGTATACTTCATTTAACATAACCAAAACCTATACAACATTGCTCTTTATATACCATCATTCCATGGACCACAAAGGGTAATCCATATTATAAGTATTATATATATATATATACATATAAATTACATCATATCTCCAAAATGATTTAGTCATCTTATAGTATACAGGTAAAAATATGAACAAAACAACATCTAATGAACGTCACATGTAGAGCTCAAGTATTACTCCTTGTATATGTCTTTTGATTTGGATTTAAGAGTGGAAAAGATAAAGTAAGTTTACAACTCAGTAGAAAAGTATGCTCATTTTATATATATTCTTGAGAAAGTGAATCTAGTTAAGGCAAACAAACAAAATCCATTCTGATTTTTGTAATCATTAGTAAATATTCATTAATCTCAAATATGAATAAAAATAATAGGTGGCCCAATCTCTGTTTTCCTCATCCATTTTCTTATATATAATAACATTAAAATCTTCACCAACATAAATATAGTCTGCCAATGCTCTAAGAAGATGTTCTAACACAAAGAATGATTATTCTAGGAGTAACACCTTAGGATAAGTAATATCTTGTATTTTGTGGGATTTATACCCAAAGGTAGGACCAATTCCATGTCTTTGGGACTATAACCCAAGGGTAAGACCAACCTCATGTTTTTAGGGAAAACTTAAGGGTAGGATTAACCCAATACACCTATATTAGAGTGTTTTCTTCTTCAGGATCCTTTAGGAATTTTCATCAAAGGACCCACTATCTCACATGACCAATATAACCAAATATAATGTTTGAAGCTTCTAGTAGATAATATCCATTAGTGTTGCATACCATACCATTCTTGCTATGTAGAGATATTGTAAACCACCTCAATAAAATTAAAGCCTTAATACCTCATGTATTATCATATCCAATCAGTAACCCATCATCATAAAATAATGATGCATATATAACAAGAACACCATGACACATTCAAATACTTCACAAAATTATATGAAACATATGAATTCTCAATAAATAATTTAGGAAAAGAAAACAAAGTTACACAATAGACCGAGTAAAAGAAATTTTAATGGTAATAAAAAAACTTGTGGTTCTTTCAAATGATATGGTTGCAGATTTTTGATTATGAAGAAATTTAATACAAATGTAGTTTTATTTCTTAAAATCAATATAATGAATTTTTGTGTGAAAGAAATTCAGTTTCTTATGAAATTTGAACCAGATTATATTACATTAAATTTTTAGGACTAACCAATTTTTATATAGTAATAAATTTGATTCTTTCAAATAATTTGGTAAGGCAATTTTGATTCCCAAGAAAATTAATGAGTTATGTTCATCAAAATTATCATAATGAAGTATAGTATGGAAAAAATAAATTTTTGAATGGATGAGTGCTGGAGGATACTACATTAGAGAACTTTTAAGGGTCATTTTTGATCAAATAATAATTTTATTTCTTTCAAATGATAGGGTTGTGGGGTTTTAGTTGTAATTAAATTTAAGAGATAAGCTAAAATAGAACTAATCCAAATCAATATAAATACAAAGATAAACATAATAAGCATCATGAGGAGGTGGAGGAGGAGCATGTCGAGAGTGGGATAAAAATAAATAATTTGGTTAGTAAAAAGTAATAAATATAAAAAAATAATTAAATGTTGAGAGTGGGATTTGAACCCACACACCAGAACCTTAATTTAGCACCTAAAACCAACTCGACCATCACAACATTTTCTATTATGCTCTTCATATTTTTATATATCACTTTTTCATATTACTTCTATCAATTTTTATATAGAAGAGAAAAGTTTCTCATGACTAAAAAATAAATACTCTAATATTATACACTTTTGCTTTCACCTCTCTTCCTTCTTTAATCTTTACCCACTACATGGAGGAATAAAAACGAGATTATGAAAAGATGATTTCAACAAGGTTTTATGTTGGCAGTTTTTTTCTCCTATGTGTACTCGTGGAAATCCACACCTCCTCTTCACTTCAACTACCTACATTCCACTCTCTCTTACTTTCTCTCTCCGTTTGTCTATCTCTTTTTCCCTTTTCTCTTTCTCTATTTGGTCAGCGTTTTGATATAATAATAAATTTGATTCTTTTGAATGCTCAGGTAAAGACATTTTGATTACAAAGAAATTTTAAAATTAGGTAGTTAGATTCATCTAAATCATCATAATGAAGTGTCGTATGAAAATAAATAAATAAATAAATTTCCTAATGGATAAGTGTTTGGACGATAATACATTAAAAAAATTTTAGTGGTTACAAAAAAATTAAATACAGATGCAGTTACATTCCTTGAAGTTATCATAATAAATTTTTGTCTGAAAAAGAATTAATGTACTTTTAGATTTGAGCTAGACTATATTGCAACACATTTTTGTTGATGGTTTATTTTGACATAGCAATAAATTTGATTCTTTTGAAAGATTAGGTTGCTTGATTCAAATTACATAAAAAAAAAAGCAAGTAGTCATGTTCATGAAAATAATTATAATGATGTGTTGTGTGAAAAAAATCTAAATTAACAAATGAGTGTTGAAAGATTCTACATCAAAGAATTTTTAAGGGTCATTTTTCATATAGCTAAACAATAATTTTGGTCCTTTCAATTGATAGAGTTGCAAGATTTCGACCGAAAAGAAAGCTAATATAGATGGTTTTATTTTTCCCAAAATCACATTATGAATTTTCTGTTTAACAAAAATCAATTTGCTTCAAGATCTGAGCTAGACTATATTACATAAATTTTTTGTCAATGGTCAATTTTGATATAACAATAAATTTGATTCTTTTAAGTGATCCGGTAAAGCATTCTAATTGTAAAGAAATTTAAAAAGTAAGTAGTTGTGTTCATCAAAATCATCATAATGAATTGATATATGAAAAAAGTTAAATTTGCTAAGACGTGGATATAGTCTAGCTCACTGACCAAACAATAGTTTTGGTTCTTTCCAATGTTAGGGTTGTGGGATTTTAATAAATATTTAGATAGATTCCCCAAAATCATCATAATAAATTTTTATACAAAAAAATAAAAATAAAATCAATTTACTTCATGATCCTTGTTATACTATACTACATTAAATTTTTGTTAGTGGTTAATTTTGATAGAACAATAAATTTGATTCTTTCAAATAATCAAGTAGAGTAATTTAGATTGCAAAAAATAAAAACAAAAAGTAGTCAAAATCAGCATAATGAAGTGTTGTTTTAAAAAAAATAAATCAATCCGATAAAAGATGAGTGTTGAAGGACATTACATTAAATAACTTTTAACGATTATTTTTCATATAATCAAGCAATAATTTTGGTTCTTTTGAATGATAGGGTTGCGGGATTTTGATTATAAAGAAATTTAATACACATGTAGTTATATTTCCCAAAATCATCATAATGAATTTCTGTACAAAAAAATCAGTTTATTTCCAAATCTTAGGTATTCTATATTAAATTAAATTTCCATTAATTGTCAATTTTGATATATAATATAACATTAAATTTGATTATTTTGAATGATCGATTGAGCAATTCAGATTACTAAAAATTTAAGTAGTTATATTTGCTAAAATTATTATAATGAAGTGTGGTAAAAAAATCAAATTTGCTAATAGATTAGGATAGGACGATTCTACATTAAAGAACTTTTAATGATTAATTATTTATATTGCTAAACGAGAATTTTGGTTTTCTTTCAATGATAGGATTGTAGGATTTTGAATGCAAACAAATTTAAAACAAATGTAGTTATATTCCTTAAAATCATCATAATAATTTTTCATACGAAAAAAGAATCGGTTTGCTTCCACATCTGGGCTAGACCATACTTATTAAATTTCCATGAGTGACCAACTTTTATACAGTAATAAATTTGATTTTATTCGAATGATTTAGTAGAGCACTTTTTTCAGGAAAATATATTTATTAAGATAGTCATGTTCGTAAAAAATTATCATAATGAAGGGTTGTGTAAAACAAAATAATTTTGTTAATAGATGAGTGTTGGAGGATATTACATTTAAAAACTTAAACAATCATTTTTTTTTTATAGCAAAAGACTAATTTAGGTTCTTTCCAATAGTGTTTCAAGATTTTGATTGCAAAGAAATTTTATATAGATGTAATTATATTCCATAAATGAATTTTTGTATGAAAAGAATCATTTTGCTTCAAGATTTGAGTTGGACTATACTGCAATAAATTTCTAACAATGGTCAATTTTTAGATGACAATTAATTTGATTCTTTCGAATTATCTTGTAGAGCAACTTTGATTGCAAAGCAATTTAAAAAGTAAATAGTTATGCATGTAAAAATCTTCATAATTCAGTATCGTATAAAAAAATAAATTTGCTAACAAATGAGTAACAAATGATATTACATTAAAAAACTTTTAACTGCCACATTTGGCATAGCTAAAAAATATTTTTGGTTCTTTCCAATGATAGGGTTGTGAGATTTTGATTACGAAGAAATTTATTACAGATATAGATATATTTCTTAAAATCATCATAATTAATTTTTGCTTGAATAAGTTTTGATAATATGAGAGTTTCTAACATTTTGGGTCTTTTTCTTTTCATAAAGATATATCTTTATGTATTAATTTGTGTAATGACAGTGTGATCCTAAGATTGGGGACTTACCTTTCTAAATTGGCTTATGGTTCATTACTTGATTTAGCAAGATGAAAAATAGTTGGGCTGATTTAAGATCACAAGAAGTCTATTTAAATTATCATGCTCATTTTCATTCATTTTAAGATATTATGTATTATTTTGATTGAGTTATAACAATCATTTTACAATTGGTTTTTGAATTTAGGAGGAGCTTTGGAGGTTAGAGCCACAACAAACTGAGGAGGGCATGACTATGGATCAAAGGTTTGAGCTAGAGTTAGGATTACAACGATTAGGATTCATAGGTGGTCATGGGGTAGGCCCAAAACTTGTGACATATTCATTTCAAAAATAAGTCAAGAACAAGCAAGAGAAGGAAAATGAGGAACTCAAAAGGAAGGTTAAAGAGGATCAAAAGGTTATGAGTGAGATGGGCTTACGACTAGAGTACCTAAAGTCCTAGGTAGCATCTCAATAAAAGGCGTGACTATCAAGTCCAAGTTACCTTTTAGTCTCAACTTACAACCGTTTTACAACAATTCAAAGAGTCGAGACAAATTAATATGTCATTTCATTCTAACAACATAAGATCTCTTTTAAATTATAAATTTATCTAAGAGTATAAAACATTGTACAAAAACATATGCTACAAACTACTACTATTAACACCATTTTATGTGGAAATGTTAGTCTTGCTCTACCTTGGGATGATTTCATTTTACATAATTTAATTTGCTTTTAAGTAGTGATGTTTCATAAAACAAGTAATATATATTAATTTGTCTCCTATCTTAAATTTCAATATCATTACATATTAAAATTGATTTTAAGTTTGAGTATCTTAATTTATATGATTTTGAACTCATCAAGTTGTGGTATTTTGTTGTGATGATAATCTCTTTATTCATTTGTTTGTGTTGCAAGTTAGAGAGATGTGAAATTATGCATCAACAAAGGACGTTGGCTATAACTTTATGTTTTATTTGTATCGTTTTGGATTTGTATTGTTTTAAATTTATTTATAGTTGAACAACATATTTAGATGATTTATATGAGTTGAATATGAAAACTTATATTTCAAATTGTTATTAGTTGTGAAAATTCTATATTATAATTTAAATATAAGCAGATTCTTGAAAAACATGGACATAAAATGCAAAAACAAAATCAATAGTTTAAAATTATTTATTATACATTTTTAGGGACAATGTTGAATGGCCACCAATATGCTCTTTAATGAGTGGGTATATATATAGTCAATAAAAGTGATCATGCACGTATTTTTAGTGATGATACATAATTGTAACTAGATAATTGGTTGGTGACATTATATAAATAAAACTAAATGTACATTATTGATGTCAACATATTAAAATAACAATGATTGTGGCTAACAATACTTCTTTAGTAATTACGTAAAATTGTAATAAAAAAGTATAGCATATATATAGTGGTGAGAAATAATTGTTGCTAAAACATTTTGTTTAGTTGCAACATAAACATGCCACTAAAAGCATAACTTTGGTGATAATATATTATTGTACTAAAAGCTCATATTAATGACGATAAATAATTATAACTAAATTTTATCATTTGGTGGAAACTTTGTATTTTTTGTGGCAATTATAGTTTGAAATAGTGGTAGCAAGTATTGTTACTAAAAACATACTTTTAATTAAATTGAAAATCTTATAACTAAAACTATAATAATTAGAGACAATATTTAAAATGGCGACTACAACATTTAGTGACAGTATCTATAAAGACAACAGTATGACAACCAAAGTATTGTCACTAAACCTTTTATTGACAACTTTTAAGATATTAGTTGTAATTTTATCCACATCTAAAAGCCTAATTTCTCGTGGTGTCTACATCTATCTTTATGTTTCTTTTAGTAGAAATCTAATTTCTTAGAGTGCAAAGAAGTGATCTATAGTCTTAGGATCTAGTGCATAATCTGAATAACACTCTCTTGCTCATATTTGTGTAGAAACAATTTAGATCAATAAACTTGTTTCATGAACTAACATTTCCCTTGCACATATCTATGATTCTTTATTATGATAATCTTAGTGTAACATGGGTACTAATTCAATTTTTTTTTTTTTTTTTTCATGTTTGTAGTAATTACATTAGGGTTAATTACCATTTCATTCGTGAACATGAAACAATAATTCCAATTCTTTTATTCCAAACTCATTCATCTTGGACCATTGAGTTTAAAAAGGGAGTTGGAACCATCTGACACGGCTGTCAAGGGGATTCGAAGCTAGGCCAAAAGGCTTGGGTTTAAGCCTGGTTGCCACTAGGCCAAATTCCCACTTGTTAATATATAATGATAATAAATATGTTAAAATTTATTATTATAAAATAAATAAATAAATTTTAATTATTTTATTTTAAATTTTAATTAATTAATTAATAAATATATAAAAACGATCATTATAATTTTCTTAACAAATATTTTTTAATATCATTTATATGATAATTAAATATTAAAAAGTTATCTATGGATCATAATTTATTTTACATTATTGAATGCATTTGAAATAAATAAATTATAATTTTAATATAAAATGTATCATCATTTATCTCATTAATCATATTTAAAAAAATTACTATTACTTCATTTTTAAATTTTTTATATTTATCATTTTAATTTTATTTAATTTTGAATGATTTTATTTTAAAATATAAAAATTATAAATTTATTAAAAAAATACTAAAATATAAAAAATAATAATTAAGTTATAATATTTTATAAATTAAAATGAATTTGATTGGATAAATAATAAATTATTAATAAAGACATATCCTTGCTTAACGATATTTTTCTCTTTAACCATACCTATATCAATTATACTTAAAAAATAACTTTAACATGTGTATTTTTTTTTTATTTGATCATTTTTTGGAGTTTCTTCAAAATTTTCATGAATTTTGAATAATTTTTGTCAAAATATCCATTGATATTTCTTTGATATTTTCGATATATCTATAAAATTCAAATACCAATATATCCATATTTACCAATATGTCAAACATTGGTTAGAACTATAAATATTATCCTTATTTCATCATTAGTGAAGAATCCCTATTCGTGTTTGGAATAAAAAAAAAGTGTAAATGTGAATTGAAAAGAAAAAAAAAAGTGATAAAGAAAATGTGTTAATACAAAAAAGAATTGGTGTGCTACATTATATAAAGATATAATTGAAATTTTAAATTCAAATATTCTTATTTGCTAATACAATTATCTAATTATTCAAATTTTGTTATTAGTAAAAGGGCTCTCCTATTTCAAGGGAGAGGAAAACGTGAACAATGAAGTTGGATTAATGCACTATTTTCAACAAGTTTAAACATCAATCACAAGCCCATGGAAAAATGTTATAACAAGTGCAATTCCTTTATTTCATAAGACAATGACCAAACTTTTTACAAAGAAGTGGACATTAAGCCTTATTAACCCTTGATTGTAGTTTGATTCAAGAAATGCGGTTACTACCTTTAAATGAAGACTAAATTTTCTGTAACAAAGCTAAAATTAAACTTAATTTGCTCTCAGGTGCACTTCAATTTAGGAACATGTGATTACCATCCTTGAGTCAAGGCCAACTCTAGAGATTAAATTAGAATATTATATATTTTTTAGTTTAAAGGAATACTACATGCGATTGTATCAATATTTTATTTTATTTTATAAAATTAAAATAAATTCATTTGATACACTTTTTTTTTAGTACATCAGATTTTGTACAACATAAAATTTAACTGTATAGAAAGCAAAAATATGCATATTCCCAAAAATTGCTTGCAAAAATATTTTTTTTTTAAAAATCAATAAAACATTAAAATATTATTTTTTATATTTTTAACCATGCAAGCTCTTCAAAATTTAGGAACATTGAAATGCATGTCCTTCGAAAGAAGATATGTTCAACGATTTTAAGGCTGTGTATCAAAGCATATATTGAGAACCAAAATTTTCATTCTAAAAGAATTCATTGGACCCGCAAGATAAGTAAAGATTTATGGTTGTTTACATTTTTGTATTAATATTGAAGCTTTTTTATCCGAAACAAGTCTTGAAGATTTTTTTAGTGGACAGTTGACTACGTTCCCTTTGACCTCACTGCATTCATTTGTTATATTGTGATACCTATAATATAGGTTCTTCTACGATGAGTAGATTATTTTCTTTATTTAAGGATTTTTCAAGTAAATTTTTTGTTTATTATGCTTGGTTTTTGTGTTATTTTATTTCCTACATCATAATTTATTGTTTCTGGTTTCTTGTCCAAGAATCATGGCCTAAAGGTACACGAGGACAAAAGTACATAGGCTAATTTCAAATTAATAGTTTAAATAAATAAATTCATTTTCTCCATGCTATTTTAGAATCTTTAAGATGGAAATATTGCAATTTTTATTGTTTCAGAATTTGGGTTAAATTGGCCCTTTAACCAAATGTAATATTGGTTTTGGGTATGTTTTAAAACTATTGTTCAAATTAGTTTTTTTTTTTTAAATGAAATTAGTACGAAACCACATTTTGAAAAAACTTTTAGTACAAATTTAGAAACCATAGTTTCAAAATATGATAATCTAAATTTGTTCAGGAATTGCATTTTCAAAATACTATTTGAAACGAATTTAAAATAAAAAAAGTATGAAAGAGAAAGAAACCATTTTGAATAAAAATTTTAAAAAACCATTTTGAACAAATTTTTTAAAAGAGATCAAAAACTCAAATTTGTTTTTCTCAAAGAGTTTTTTTTAACCCAAACCCTAATTTTAAAACCAAGTCATCATGCGTGTTTTACCAATAGTTGAAACCCAATCGAGAGATGTTTCGATTTACATTTTTATGAATGTGATTTTCATTACAGATGAACAAATATTATTATCCATCAATTTATTCAATGTTGGAATTAGGCGTCCTATTAATGTGGGTATTTCCGTCTTCAAAGTAGAATATGTCGCTCAAATTAAAGCCATGAAACTAGAGGTGTCCAACGGGCCGTGTTGGGTTGGCATGACCCGATATTGACCGAGCCATTACGGGCCAACGTGTCAGGCTAGCATGACCCACTTATAAAGCTTGTCGAGCCAAGCCGACCCATGTAAGGAAAAGAGGTGGCTTGACACGACCCATAAGTCCGCGAGCTAATCATGTCGGGTTGTGTCGATTAGTCGTGCCGGCAGGCCATGGCCCATGGGCCACCCATTTTGTTAAAAATTTTAATTTAATTTTTTAAGTCATTTTTGCTTAAGTTTTTTATTATTAAATAAAATTTCTTTTTGTTTCTTTAAACACCTCTAATAATTATATATATTTTTTATTTTTTACATTTATATTTACCGAGTTTGTAATTGTAAAATTTATATAAATGTTAGTTTTTTATTTTTAAAAATAGTAAAAAAAAATTATTATTTGAATTTGTTTATTTTTTATCAAAATAAAAATAAATTTAAAATAATGGAATATAAAAGGAAATGAAATATAAAAAAATAATTCTTTTATTCAATATAAAAGGAAATGAAATAAATTCAAAAAATGAAATTTAAAAGGGCTAAGTGGGCTGACACGGTGGGTTGCGCAGGCTGTTTCTTTAGGCCCCGCACGACCCGCTCCTTTTGGGCTGTGCTGGCCCAGCCTGCTACAGTGTTGGGTTGTGTTAGCCCAACTCGACATTTTGTCGTGCCGTGCCACAAGCCAAAATGGGTGGCCTAACCCAATGGACACCTCTACATGAAACAAGTAGCTGACAAATCAAAATTGGAATTTGTGTAATTCACAAAATTCAAAGCCTTTGTACAATTCGCTTATGATCTTGATAAAACCAAACTGTTAGAGAAAAAAGAATTTTTGATGACTTATTGATCCTTCTTCCCTGATTTTCCGTTTGCTATTTTCCTGGCTTAGTTTAGTGTGAAATAGAGATAGACATATCTCATCTTAACAATGAGTGCATCTTAACAATGGGTGAATCAATGAAATATAGTGGAAGAAATGGTGTGTGTCATAAAAAGTTATTGTTATGTGATGAAACCACATTTTAAAATATTGTTTCTAAATTTGTACAAAAATGGCATTTTCAAAATACTATTTTAGACGAATTTAAAATAAAAAAATATAAGAGAGAAAAAAACCATTTTGAACAAAAATTTTAAAAGACGGCCAAAACTCATTTGTTTTGCTAAAAGAGTTTTTTTTTAAAACCCATACCCTAATTTTAAAACCAACTCATCATCCGTTGTAAGTGTTATAAAAAGGAACTATTATTGGAAAACCTTACTTGGCATGACTGCTAAAAAATGGTGAAAGTACATAAGCAAAAGATAATAGACATAAACTTAAAAGAGATATAAATTTCAAATAGTTCTTACACATTACTTTGTGTCGGGGTTCTATTTCTTTATACTTTAATTTTATTTATTTGTATCTTAATCTCATTTTTTTATATCATTTTTCATCTATCAATTTTATTATATATTTTCAAAAACCCATACATATATTGCACTAGGTACCAATTAGGTGATTTTTTCCATTTCAAATTCTTTTTTTGAAAACAAAGTCTAAGAACTACTTTTACAGTCCTCCATAGCTCCTGATCTTGGCAGTTGGGGGTGACTAATAAGTAATTTTTTTTTAAAAATATTAAGATCCCCAATACCGCAATCCTGCCTTGGTTAGCTTTTGGGTGTGAAAGAAGCGGAGATTAAGCCTAATTGACCCTCTATCGTCTCTTGATTCAAGAAATGTGATTACCACCTACATTTAAATGAAGACTAGATTTTCAATAACAAAGTTGAATTAAGTTTAATTTGCACTCCAGTGCACTTCAATTTAGAAACATGTGATTACCATCCTTGAGTCAAGACCAACTCGGGATATTAAGTTTATTTATTTTTAATTTTTTTTAAAATTAAGATAAATTCATTTAATACACTAATTTTTCGTATTAGATTTTGTATGGCAAAATTTATGTGTACAAAAAGTGAAATGATGCATATCCCCAAAAACTTCTTGCAAAAATATTTTTAAATGAATAAATCAATTTTGCTCCATGCTATTTAATCTTAAAAGAAGGAAAGATTACAATATTTATTTTTAAGGATTTTGGATCAAATTGACCCTTACCAAATATAATATTGATTTTGTGTATATTTTGAAATTATTATTTAAAATAGTTTTTTTTTTAAAAAATAGTGTAGACCTCAAAAATTGTCCAAATTTTATTTTTATGTTGATTTTACATCCAATTTTATTCTTAGTTTTTAAATTCTGATTATATTTTATATTTTGGCCCACTCTTTATTTAATTTTTAATTTTTATTATTTTATATATTATTATTATTATTATTATAATATTTTATTTTATTTCATTTCTTTTTCTTTTCTTTCTTCTCTCTCCTCTCTCTTCCTACCTTTCCCCCACCACTCCACCTATTCCCCCATTCTCTCTCATTCCATACCTCCCCCATTCCCAATACCACGGGCCCCCCATCTTCTCTCTTCATTTTTTTCTTTTATTTTTCTTTTTATTTATTTTCTTCCTCCTTTCCAACATAGCCACTACCTCACACGCACACCACTTCCCATCTTCCGTGATCTTTGTCGGCGTGATGCTGATGCCATTTCCAACACCCCTTTCATTCCCCATCTTTTCCCATTTTCTCATTATATTCTTTTTTATTTTATTTTCGTTTTTCAAAAATCCATTAACCTTCATTTTCGTCGGCATGACCACCGACCAGTCACCATCGGTGAGCCACTATCAGCTGATGATCGCCTCCTCTTTTCTCTCATTCCCTCACTTTCCCATCACACCAATTTTCCATTATTATTATTATTATTATTATTATTACTACTACTACTACTACTACTGCTGCTACTACTACTACTATTTTTCATTATTTTTCTTGATTTGATTTTAAGTTTATGAGATTTGAATTATTGAATTAATTTGAAATTTATTAATTTGTGTTAAATTAGTCAATAATATATATGGTTGTATTCATTTGAATTATTTAATTTAGATATGATATAATATTATTAAATATATTTTGGATGTGTGTTTGCATATTAAATTGGGTTGATTTTAGTTGTAGATTTAGGTTTGTATATTAAATTAGGTTTGGATTATGAAATATTAAATTTAGGCCTAATGAGATTTATTTTAATTTATCATATTTTGGGTTTGATTAATTGATTTTATATTTTGGCTATTAATTTGAAAATTTTGGATTAGGGACTATGACATGTGAGATATTTTTGTTGAGTTATATTTGTTAATTTGAGCCCATCTTGATTGACAAAATTTGTTGGACTAATTTGAAATTTGAATATGAGTTTAAATGTTTATTATGAATTTTATACATTTCTAGATATTAACATTTGAGTTACTTTTGTTTTTGCATGGACCCATTCTGCAATTCCATTGGCTGAGTACAGATTTTATGACACGTGAAGTATGAAATTTCACAAAAAAAAGTGAAACTCAAAAAGTTGTACATGAAGCATTAAACTTGTTATAAGTTTGTTCGAGTACACGTTTTATTACTTATTTTTATTTGGTTTTAATTTTATTAGTTTTTGTAAATATTCGTTTATATATATTTATTGAGTGTGTACAAAATTGAATATCAAACAAATTAGATTTTTTTAATTAAGAGGAACGATTCAACAAACATGTTTTAATAAAATAATACTTCAGAAGATATTCTTTTTAATAAAAGAAATTTTTTTTATTAATAAAAATTCAGAAAAATGCATTTAGAAAAAAAAATGTTTTTAATAGAATTTGAAAAATTGTTTTTAATAATAATTGTCCAATTTTTTTTTTGTTTAATAAAAATTGTCAAAAAATTGTTTTGTAAATAAAGTTGTCCCAAAAATTAATTTTTAATTAAAAATTCTTTTGCAAATAAAGTTATATATTTTTTTTAATAATTTGTATAAGTGAGTTTTCTTAAATGAAAATAAATCTTAATATTTTTTTTAATAAAATTGTAAAAATTCATTTCTTTATGGTAAAAGCAAGTAAAAATAATTTTTTTTTTGTCAAATTGAAATCTTGTAGTAAATTCTTTTGATACAATAAGTGTAAATTACTTTTTTTTGAAAATTAAATACAGATGAAATTAAATCAAATCATTTGAAGAAAATATTTTGTAAATAAATATATTGAAATCACTCATTCAAATTTGTTTTTAATAAAATCCTTTGAAATTTTCAGAAAACTAATTTTTTTAATTTTTTTTAATTAGTTCAATAAATCAATTTACATAATTCTATTGTCATTTATTTTGTACATTCTTATAATTTTATTTTGTCATCATCTTTGTGTATATTGTTTCGTTCTTTTAATTTTGGTATCTATGATTAATTAATTAATTGTCGTAATTCCCTTAATTTGTTTAGTAAATACCTACATACGAGCTTAAATGGATACTACAGTTCATGATTGTACCTTCTCAATAGGTAACTTGGCCCTCGAACCCAGACTTGGTTTTTCACATACCTGTTTTTCCTTTAAGAGTCACATTTAGCGTTTTTATTTCTTATTTTATTTTTTCCTTTAAAAATAAAACAAAAATAAGTGGTGACTCCTAGTATTTTTATGAAAATCATATTTTTTTTATCAAATAAATAAAAATCAAGTCTTGCCATCGAGTGAGAACACATGTGAAAAACGCGGGTCCAAAATTAGTTAATGTCATTTTGAAAATGTGGATTCAATATAAATTTATTTATTTTTGATAACCAAGGAACCTTTTATGGTCAAACTTTTAAGACTTTTCACGAAGACCCAAACTTTGGGGTACTGACGACCTCGCAACAACCAACACTGAGTAAATTTAGGATATCATCACTATGTGTCACTCTTGGCCAATTGGGCTATCTTGAGGGGTTCAATATATATTTAAAAACCATAATTTCGAAATATAATTTTAAATATGTATTAAAAACAATATTTTTTAAATACAATTTCTAAATTCATATTAAACCCATATTTTCAATATACGATTTCAAACCAATAATTTACAATAAAATAAAAGAAAATGAGAGAGAAAGAAGCCATTAGGAATAAAAGTTTCGAAAAAAGCGTCAAAACTCATATTTATTTGCCTAAAAGGGTTGCTTTTAACCCAAACTCTATTTTTAAAACCAGGTCATCACCAATGAATGTTAATCAGTAATATTATTGGAAAACCAAGTCATCATCGATAGTGTTTTTGGAAAACCTTGGTTGATGTGAATACTGGAAGGTGAAAATACATGAGCAAATAAACAAAAATTTTAAAGAGTTCTTACTTAATACTAAAGGGTATTTTTTCGGTATCTAATGCCATATGTAGAACATAAATCTCATGAATTTGAACCAAATCCCATTCGTTTGTATTGCTTCATACTTCGGTCCTACTTTTTCTATAGCCTAACCTCATCTTTTTTAACCGTAGTCCACGAACCCGTTTTATAATATATTTTCAATAACCCATTCACAGCGCACTTTGTATTAGGTATCAATTTGGTCCCTTCTTTTCAAACAATGTCTAAGAACTTTTAAAGTCCTCCCTAGCCCCTCACCCTGGCAGCTGAGAGTGACAAATAAGTACAATTTCCCTATGATATCAAGATGCCCAGATACTGCAAGCCTGCCTTTGTCAGCTTTTGGGCGTGAAAGGTAGTTGGGTGGTTAAGCTTCTTTTAATCTTCTTATTTCTCTACAACATTTACCAATGAATGGAGACAAAGAATGGGACAGGGTCAATTACGAGGCTCACCCCACATCTCCAAAAGGTATCTCTCGCACATGCTGCAAGTCCCATTTGCAAACAAATCAGGGCTGGCCCTCTTGGTCTTGGAGCTTTGTGGGAGTTTTGTCCCACTGTGCTTGAGATTGTGCCTGTATTCCACTGCAATATGCTCAAATACTTCGACCTCAAACATGTTCATCGTTACTTTAGGCCTCATCTCATCTCTTACATATGCAAATGCCAGTTGGTCTCTTGGGTTAAATGCTTCCAACTCATTGAACAGTAGGCAGGAGAAGAGGTTGCTCCTCATTCCATGCTTTCTTAAGATCAAGGCACTGTCTGGTACATCTGAAACACACATACGAGGCACAGAGTTTAAACACACCATCATGGATTGAAAATTGATGTATGAGGTGGACTGGTAGAGTGGGACAAACAAGAAAGGTGATTCGACATTATAAAACCGGTTCATATTTATAGAAAAAGCTTACAGGGAAGATTTTATTCTTCTTTTTAATCTTCATTGATTTTATTCTCCTTGTTAAACTGACGGGCCTACTTATTAGCTGAGACTTGAATGATACGGGGCCTTCTCATGAGGTGTGGGGGCCTACTAGTCTCAAATGACAATGACATTGTGGACCAATGCCCTAATGTTTTCTCCATGTTAAGCTATATAAATATGATCACTGCACTTATTCGCTCAACAACCTTTTCCCGGAGGAAACTTCAAGAAGGGGTTTGTTTGATACTCATGGAACTTGTTGCCTATAAGTCATAACATTAAACTAAATTGCACTCAAAAAAAAAAAATGGCTTGATCCACAACAGTGGGAAAATCAAATGCACTAGGTTGCATTTCAATGGTCTCCGATTTTCACAATGTGTATTTTGGTAATTGTTTTTTAAAACAGTTCTAGTATTTTCAAATAACATCTTTTAATTATTTTTCAAGGACTATTTTAAAAAATAATTATATAAATATAGAAAATAATTAAAAATAAATTATTATGCATAAACGTTTTTAAAAATATATTTAAAAATAATAAAAAACATGTTAAAAACATTTAAATTTAGAATCTGTTTAGTTTAGTGGTGATTCTAAAAAACACTTCTAACTTTTTAAACTATTCGAAAAATTTTATTTTTCAAGTATAAGAAATTAAATCACAACCAAACATACTTTTATCATACAAAACATAAGAGAATAATTTTTAAAAACTATTATCAAAAATTAGTTTTTAAGATTGTTTTAAAAAATAATTTCCAAATAGAGTCTAAGATTTTTGGAGAAAGGCTCTGGCCTTCAAATGCCATGGAAAATACGGTATGATGATGTTTTTCTGTAATTCTTCCATGACCATCTAAAAGAAAATTGTAAAACAAATACCTGAGGTATAAGGTAGTTTGTCCTGCGTCCATGGCTTCAAGCCAAGCCCACAATATGTTTCCATTTGCAGCTTTAACGATTCAATATCCCCCCACTTCTTCCATCTTGCAGTAGCCATTGCCTCTTCCAGAGTGTGGACAAAGAAGGGATGTTTTGAAATGGCCATGTCCACATTTTCTGATATAACAAGTGAATGAATCAACAGCAGTGGATCGACCACCAACTGCAGCTTTGCATCCACCCAGATACTGTATTTTGAGTTGGGAAAAAGCCTGTGAACCAGGTATTTAGGTATTACTCCATTCATTGCCGGATTCTTGTACAAATGCTGGCTTGAAACTCTAACAAGTCTCCATGCGCCAACCTTATATTCTTGAGACTGAGTGGAAATTACTTTGTGATAATCAAGTCCCTTGAGGGTGGTGTCATCCACGAACATGAAGAAACATACATTTTCTAGAGTTCTGGATCCAAGGCCTTTCGGCTGCCGGATTTTGTCATGATCAGCAAAGATCGCTGAGACTACTACCACGCTTCCGCACTTTTCCATAGCTATCCTGTCTGAGTTTTAACACACAAAAACAGGGGAACAAAATTAATATAAAAACCAAATTGCAATATTATTTTTGCAGATTTCCTAAAAAACCTTTTATTGATACTCGATATGACTGGGAATGAATGAGCAGAGATTCATGGCTAGTCTTTTGCATCATGGGATCAAAATTCTCCCGGAAACCTTTGAGAATATGTCTCAATTCTTATCAGTTCAATTCCCCAAAAACAGAATCCAACAAACACGGAAAACTAATTCTGAGAACTCTACGCAAACTCACCAGATTTACTTATCGAAAATTCCTTCATGAATCCGCAAGGAACTTCCTTCCCATCATCTCTATGATCAAAGTAGGAAATCCTCTTCTGGGTACTGAAATTTCCTCCGAAGGTATCAGCATTGCCCTGTATATACCTCAGACCCGGCAAAAACATGGTAGAATTCTGACACAAATCTTGGATTTTCTTCAAAACCATCCAATAATCTGATAAAAAAGGAAAACCCATTAGTAAGAAACGTTGATTTCGATCATGAAAACCCTAAATTCAAGAATCAAAAGAAAAAAATAAAAATAAAAATCAGGGGACCTGAGAAATGAACAGGGGAAGTGCATGAAGATCGGACGGTTGAGATTGCATACTTGTGCTCCCCATAATTGGGTGGATATGAGAAGAGAGGTGCTTGGATAGGATCGAAGGGTGATGATCTGAAGATGCATTTGGTGGGGGAGAGGGAGACGTAGAGAGCTAGGAAGAGAGTGGTGAAGAGATAGAGGACAGAGAAACAGAGTCGCTTTGACTGGAAGAGGAGAGGCGTTGTTAACGATGCCTTCCCCATAAACCGACGTTGCCCCATCAGTTTTCCTATCATCCATTTATTTCTTATCATTTCTTTTGTGTGATGAAATTAAATTCGATGTTCGACCTAACAATTACCAATATTTGAACTCAGAGCTAAACCTACAGCAAAGACTCTGATTCAATACGACACATGGATGGTTGGTATTAGATCTAGGTACCCTTTTTTTATGTGACACATGTCAATGGCAACAAAAGTTATATTATTGAGGTCTTGCTTATATAATGATGGAAATTGAAAAAATAATTTGTCTTGCTTGTATTGATTCAAAAGAATTATATGATATCAAATAGTCAAGACTAGATTATAACTATATAACTATATATATATATATATATATATATATATATATATATATATATATATATATATATATATATATAAACATTCTTATGAATATTGGAATAATTGTGTTTTGAACTCAGTTGGATCCAAAAATTAAGATTTGGTCTATAAAAGTTGCATAATTGATGATAATGATATAAAATATGAAGAGACCAATATACCTTTCAAAACTATTTTGAGTATTTTTTATCACAATGTTTTATAAACTTTTTGATCTTATTTTTTTTTTTTACTAATATTTATTTAAAATTTATTATTTTTAGAAAACTAATTTTTTTTAAATATATTCTAAAAATATATCATTTAAAAAAAATAATTTTGACATATTTTTAGTTATTTTTTACATACTTAATTTTAAAAATATATATTTTCCAAGATGTTTGATTTTTAAATAATAATAATAATAATTTATTTTTATTTTTTTTGGAAAATGATGTATTTTTTTCCAAATCACTAAATTAAATTAAATTTTATTGAGGTTTAAATAAGGAATAAAATTTAAATTAATATTTTTATACTTTTTTTTTTTCATAGTCAATAAAGGTCATTTTTGGAAAGATAAAAAATTCTTGTACTTCTTCTCAATTTTCACACTTTCTCTAGATCTTTGGCTTAAATGGTGAACTTATATGGACCAAAGCTTAATTTTTGGGCCCAACTAGGTCCAAAACACAATTGTCCCATGAATATTTACATAATGCATAAGGGAAATAAAATCAATTTATAGAAATAAATCAATTTATTCTTTTGAAGGAATAAATCAGTTAATTGAATGATTTTATTGAAGGAAGAAATCAATCAATGATTTTATTTATTTGCATTTAGGTTGTAGGGCCGCTTGATAGAACCAAAATTTTAATTTTCAATACTCCCCTTAAGTTAGATTGTAAATATTCATTATGTTTAGCTTACTTATCAATTCTTGAAGTTTTGGTAAGCCCTTTTTGAGAACATCTGCCAATTGGTTTTTTGAAGTGACATGACATACAAATTTGGTCACTCTATACCTTCTTCTTAAGTGTCTATTGATCTCCATATACTTTGTTTTGTAATGTGCATTGAATAAGATTAGTAGCTATGTTACTTGTGGCATTGTTATCACAATAGAGTCTTATTGAGTTGTTATTGGATAATAGAAGATCCTTCATAAGAGACCTAAGCCATGACGTATAGTTCACAAATTCTTAACACAATCAATCTAATTTCAGCTTCCCATTTAACCTTGCCACTGGAGGTAGTTTCTTGCTCTTCCTAGTTACTAGATTACCTCCAACAAAGATGTAGTATTAGGAGGCTAGGTTGATCTTCTATCATTTATTGAACTTACCTAGTTAGCATCCATGTATGCTTCTATCTCTAAATGATTATTTTTTGCACAAAGAAATCATTTTCTTGGACTACCCTTAAGGTATCAAGATCCTCACCACTACATTCATGTGATCCTTGTTTAGAGCATGCATGAATTGTCTAACTACTCTTATTACAAAGGCAATGTCTAGCCTAGTGTGTGATAGATAGATCAACTTAATTACTAATCTCTTATGACTCTCTTTATTTATTGTGTGATTGTCAATAGGCATTCCAAGTTTGTGATTTGCATCAATTAGTGTATCATAACATACTTTGTAAGAAAAATCCCATGTTTTGAACTTGCAACCCCTATACTAAGAAAATATCTCATCTCAAGTCTTTAATATCAAATTCTTTAGCAAGAGATCTCTTTAGTCTTCCTATTTCAACAACATTGTTCCTCGTTACAATAATATAATCCACATAGACAATTGTGATCATACCTCATTCACTATGCTTATAGAACATTGTGTGATCAGTCTTACTTTGAAGATATACCATTTTTTGAACAAATCTTGTTCATCTTTCAAACAATGTCCTCAATGATTATTTTAAGACATGATGGGTTTTCTTCATTTTGCACATGTTACCTCAGAATTTGGTCTCATATCCAAATGGTGAATCTATAAATATTTCTTCTTCCAATTCTCCATGTAAGAAGAGTTTTTTTACATCTAGTTGATGTAGTAGCCATTCAAGATTAGAAGCCAAGGATAGTAAGACCCTCACTATGTTCATCTTAGTAATTAGTGTAAATGTCTCTTGGTAATTAATAACCTTATATCTGTTGAAAGTTCCTTTCATACTTGAATTTCATTGTGAATAACAATTTGCAACCTATTGTTTTTTTTTTGGTGGTAGTTTCACAAGCTCCCAGTCTCATTTTTGTACAAAGCATGCATTTCTTCTTTAACAGCCTTTTTCCACCTTAAATCTTTTAAAGCTTCCTATATACTCTTTAGAGTATCCAAACAAGAAAAATTAATAGTTAAGTCTTTAAAGGATGGATTGAGTTCACTATAAGAAAAAAATTGGAAATAGGATGTTGAATACATGACCTTACACACTCTCAAATGGTTATAGGCAAATCAAGATCTAACATTGTTCATTGAATTTGCTTAGAATGAGTAAACTCACTTGATTTTCAAGTTTCACCTTGTTTGGTTCAAACAATTGGCAGAGAGGGAGATTTTTAACTTCTTTATTCCTCCTAAAGTTAATTTGTAACTCTTTTTCTTGGTCATGATCTCTCTAGTTACCAGAGTGTTCTTGTTCTCTTACTTCCCCTTCGAAAAAACTCCCCATCATGTTCGATTTGAAGAGTTTCACAAATGATAGAAGGAATAGTAGATTACTTAGACATAGGTAGAATTGCCCAAAATGGATCTTCTTCTCTCTCATTTGCCCCTTGAAAAAAGTTTGGGTAAGTAAGAGTTGCTCTCAAAGAATATGACATCCTTAGAGACAAAAAACTTAGAGGATGGGGGGAGCATTTGTAACCCTTTTATGTTGGTGAATACCCAAGCAATATGCATTTGATGGATCAAGGATATAACTTACTCTTGTTCTGAGTATGGACATGGACCAATCCCAAACATTTTAGGAGGTAGAGAAGAAAAAAATATGACTTGAAGTTGGGTTTGTAGGAGTGTCAGTTAATAATACAAGTTGACATCCTATTTGAAGTTAATAATACAAGTTAACCATATATGAAGTTGTCATTTCAACTTCCCTTGAAAATATAGTAGGAATTCCCATTTGAAATGTCAAGGCTTGAGTCACTTTTAATAAATGTCTGTTTTTCCTCTTAGTAACCCTATTTTGTTAGGATGTGTGTATTGGGATAAAGCCCTAGAAAGTATGATATCATGTAATAGATTATTGATTTATTAAATTTATTTATGTTTCTTGTTTTCCTTTTACTGTCCCATTTGCATTAATTGGTTATTTGAGTATACACATTCATAAAACTTGTATTATGTATAACTTGTGTGTATTAGGAGTTGCATGAATGATATAAGTCATAGGCTTCTTGAAAGATGATAAATAGTTCACAATCGGTTCATGGATTTGGGCAATCTAGTAGAGACTGTAGTGCACTACCTCTTAGTTAGCGGGATGACTTATTCTAGTCATCCTGATGAGTTTACCATGTTGAGTGCACTAGTGTGCATAGTTACTAATTAGAAAGGACTTATAGTGAATCATGACCTAAGGCTATCAATTATCATGATTTACCATGCTACTCTATTGCATAGACTCTTAACCTTGAAAGGATATTGAGTTTGTGCCAAAATCAATAAGATGCTTTGACTTGTTGGTGAGCCCCTAATGTGGTCATATATCCCTATAGATTGGATCACTATTGATGAAGGCTGGTGGTAATAAATATTCTCAGTAGAGGCACTATGATATATATCTCATGGTATTGAAACAGTCTGTCCCTTTGGGTAATCTAAAGGACATGTGATTAGAAAATCTATGGTTATAACATTTCACTTAGTGGAATTTGACATATGCTCCTTAGAGTTAGAGTATGTTAATTGATCACATAATAAGTAGATTTGTAACTCAATGATTGAAGAAGTAATTTTGATTGATGATAACACCACTTTGTTAGATTACAGACACTAGTTCATGAGGGGGTTGCATGCAATAGATAGTAGGGTATGAACCTAAGCTTTGCCTCATTGTAATTACATAGAATATTGGAGTATAGTTGATTATCTCTAGTAGAATATTAAATCAACTTCAGAATTTAACTTTTAAGAAGCAAGTATTTTCCTATGAGTCCTAAGGTCTCTATTCAAACTCCTAGTTCATGGTGACACGTTTGTTTTAAGGGATTTGGGTTTCAAGTTCATAAGTATGAATAAGGGAATTTTGGTAAAAACACAAGATTGCACTAGATCTTATGAATTGTTTTTTTGGACTAGGTTAATTAATTCATTGGAACCCAATAAGGCTAGTTAATTAATTAGGATCCAAATGGGTTGGATTAGGTGACCCAAGCCTAATTTGGGCTCAAGTCACTTAAGCCTATATGGAGCCTTATAAATACCCCCTTAGGGGTTAGGGTTCCAAGCTTTTTGCCTATCTTATTCCAGAGAGCCTTTAAAGAGAGAAACCCTAGATACCCTCTAAAGAGAAAAGCCCACACTTTTCTCATGCCTAAACCCCTTAAAAGGAAAGATTAGGTAAAAGGACACTAGGTAGACAAGATCCACAAAGTTATCAATGGTTTTAGATTATTCTTTGATGTCTTCATCGACTTTGAAATGATCTAGGAACATTAAGATCAAAGGTATGTTCTCCACTTCTCTAGATATCTAGATTATTTTATGGTTTTTGATACCATATATTCGACCGTGATAAATTTAAAGAAGTCTAGGGTAGAAAGCAAGTACCTTATATGATGTAGAACTAGGGAATGGAGTAATCCAGTTTTCCTAACAGTGTCTACATAGGAAGATTGATGAATAATCTCATTTTTTTTTAAATAGGTTCTCAAAATACTTGAAAAATATTCTTTCCCATTATTTATTCTCAAGACATGGATCTTTGTTTGGAATTGTGTTTGGATTATTTGGTGAAAATTTTCAAATTTTTTGTATGTCTCATATTTTTCTTTTAAAAGATATGTTTAACACAAACAAGTGTGACCATCAATGAATGTAATAAGCCATTTAGGTTAAGAAATTATGTCCACATAAGAAGGATTGGAAAATGACTTGATTTATTATAGATTTGAATTGGGAAATAGGTACCATGATGTTTGGAAAGTTCACATGTCTCATATTGGAATTTTAAGCACATTTTTTTATTTCTAAACAATAAAGGAAATAACATTTTTAGATAATGAAAAAAGGGTATTGTTGGGATAAAGCCCTTAAAAGCATGACTTGATGTGATAATAAATGGATTATTCTGGTTCTTCTCTCTCTTTCCTATTTATGCATTATATATATTGAGTATTCTAGTTTGACATTTATTTCATTGTACATGATTTGGTTGCATTACGAATTGCACAGAAAGTCCAAGTTATGGTTTCTTTGCAAGTTGATGGTTTGTTTACATTTAGTTCATGGACTTAGACATCATCTATTTGAGGTTGTAATACAATACTTCCTAATTAGAGGAATGATTGGTCTTAGCCATTAGGATGATATTCCCATGGTGAGTGCACTAGTATGTATGGTTACATATTGGATAGGACGTATGGTGAGTTTGATGTAAGGTTATCGAATAGTCGTGACTTCACCAAGTTGTTATGTTGTATTATATCTCAATTTTAAGAGAATACTAAGACTGTGTCAAGGTTAGTAGTGACTTTGACTTACGAGTGAAATCCTAAAGTGATTATATATTCTTTGTGGATTTGATTATTGTTAGTGAAAGTTGGTAGTTATAAGTATTCTTAATAGAGACACCATGATATCTTATAAGATTGAGCAGTGTGTCCCTTTGGATGATACTAAGGATGTGAGTTTAGGTAAACTATGGTCATAGTAATTCCTTAAGTGAAACTTGACATTAGCTCACTAGAGCTAATATATGTCAATTGACCATATTATAGGAAAATCTAAAACTTCAAGATGGTAAAGATATTATTGAGAGACTGATAATTTTCACCTTGTTAGATTACAAACACTAATTTATGGGGACACTATATACAATAGATAGCAGGTTGCGAACCTGAGCATTTAACATCTCGTTGTAATATACATATGGTACTAGAATACAGTTGACTCTTTATAGTGAGATGTTGAGTAAACTTTAAAATTGGATTCTAAGGGAGTTAGTACTATTCTATGGATCCTAGTTTTCCTCATGTAAGCTCATATACCTTGCTAGCACAACTTATAAGGGTTGGATTGGCTCTTTGTTCACTTATATGCATAAGGACATTTTAATAATTACGTAAGGTTGCATAAAAATTAGTGGACAACATTTCTAGATTGGGCTAATTGATTAATTAAAGCTCTATTGGGTTAATTAATAAGTTAGGATCTCATTTGGGATAAATTAAGTAACTCAACTCCAAGATGACTCAAGTCACTAAGTTTAGTAGAAACCCTATAAATACCTCTTATGAGGTTAAGGTTTTAAGTTTTTCACCATTATCCCTTACATTCTAGATAGAGCCTTAGCCTTTACATTCAAAGATTTCCACCATCTCTGTGCCAAGGCTCAAGGATGAGTCATCAGATGAATCTCTAAGTTTTCAAGATCGTCTTCAACACTGGAACCTAAGGTTTGGGAACATCCAAACTAGAAAGTTAGTATTTTAACCTTAAAAATCAATTTTTTTTTTTTTTAAAATTGGTATTAACCGTTATGTATAGATCTAAGATGCCAACAAGTGCCATGGTCTAAGATGCCACAATTTTATTTCTTCCTCATGTTTTTAGAGCTTTTGCATTGAAGAGCTTGAAATGTGCCTCTTATATCTTTGGGTTTATCATCAAGGATATCTAAACCATCCACCTCTCCACACGACTACTCATATTTTTTTTTTATACGCTTCTTAAAACTCAATCATTAGTTGCCCATATTGCTACTCATCTTTCTTTTATACAGTTCCTAAAACTCACAATGATCAATTGGGATATATATATATATATATATATACTATTTTATAAATATAATGTATTTTAGATGTTGAAATAAAATATATTCTTAAATAATGTAATTCAATGAAATACGAATTTCTATTTCTATATTAGTATTCATTTTTTTTACTAATGCTATTAATTTTGCATATATATTATTTTGTTTAAATAATTTTTATCTTAAAAATAATATTGAATTTACACTTTTAAAATTTATATTTTTTATTAACACACGTTACATTATTGTCCAACGTCACAAATTTAATCATATTGTACATCTTTTTTTTTTTAAAAAAAAAAACAATTACAATACGTGAACTATTATTATTTTTTAAACTTTCAATTGATATTTTTTCTTGAGTTTCAATACAATATTTATGATATTCCCTTAAACTTCCATGAAATCATCAATTTTCTTAAATTTTCATCTTTCTTTACATGAAAGAAACCAAGTTTTGATAGGCATTTCTTTTTATTTATTTAAAAAGAATAAAAAACTGTTCCCAAGAACAAAGATTGAAACAGGATCCAAAATGTTTATTCACCTCAGTTTTCTTATGTGGTTGAAGGAGAAAACCTTTCTCAAATTTCAGGAAGATATTAGTGAACAGCCGAAAATATTAGTTATTTTGAGTTGAGAGGACTCAAATTAGATATTGAATTTCATATATCTGTGCCAGAATGTGCTCTAATCATCTATGATGATATAGCTGTGGTCAAATGTGGAAAAGGGGAGGTAAATTCTAAATTATTTGATAGCATTGATTTTAAAAAATGTTTCTAATCTTTTTGACATTTGAAAATTTTTATTATTCAAATATTAGAAATATTAAAAATATTTTCTAAAATCACTAACAAATATACTTTTAATATTATTGAACTTCTTTCTTTTAGCTTGTCATTTTCAATTGAATTTAAAAAAATAAAAGACTGTCATTTTTAGTAAAACCTTCCAATGTATTTGCTAATTTAGTTTGTCGCATTAAAAGTAATTTAATAGAAGGAAGTAATCATATTATTTTTCGTGAAAAATCCTTTTTAACTTACCTTATTTTATATTTAGTAAAACTTTTATTGTTCTAAGGTTGTCCATTTAAAATTATGGCTTTATCTTAATTTCTGATTTGAGTAAAATAAACAAAGAAGCTTTATTAAATATAAAACAAGTGTTGCAATTGAAATTAATATAAAACTATGATATTTTTCAGAAAAATATTAATATTATAAAGTTTTATTAAATATGAAATAAATTTTCATACAAGCTAAAATACGAATTTGTTAAAATCTATATGTTCTCTTTCTTCCTATTAACATTTCTATTTTTTAAAAAGGAGATTTTTAGAAGATAATATTATAGCACTTAAAATAGATATATACTAATATTTTCTTTTCTTATTTTTATTTAAAAATTTTTAATGCTCGTTAAGATCCTGATAATTAATACAAAGTTATCACATATGACATTTTTTCTTCTATTTATTTATTTTTTCAATTATTAATTACAGCTTTAATTCATTGTTAATAAATTCCAAATTTTGCACACACAATGGCTGTATGCTCATTATTTCTAAAGATAAACCATATATAATAAAGATGATAATTAATACTTTGAAAAATTTATGGAAGGTCAAAACCATATCTATCCCCTTGTATTAAATATTGAGCCGAAAAAATAAAACAATTAATTAGAAGTAATGAAATTAGTGGATACTCTCAAAATCTTCCCTTGTCAACCTGAAGTATATATATATATATATATATATATATATATATATATTTAAAAATCTAATTTATATATATTTTTTATGAAATTCAAACTTGAATCAAAAAAAGGAAAAGAAATTAAAGAAAAGATAAAAAAATTATATATCCATATAATGATAAAGTAGATTAATCAACATTTTACCAAAAAAAAAAAAGAAAAGAAAAAAAAAAAGGGACTGACTATTTTTTCCAGGATCTTAGGATCCATAACAATAAATGAGGTTTCAAGTGAAAAGAATATAAGTCAAAAGGGAATACAAAAAGAGATATCTGGATGGCCCATGGCCAGAGTGGGGGAGCAAAGTCTGCTTAGAAGGTTTGAATTTTGTGCAAACTCTCATTCAATTCACTTCCAACTTTAGTCTCCAGAAATGGAAACAAATAAGAGCTAATAAAGAAACATTTCTTGGGAAAAAAGTCTCATAATTACCAAATTTAGCATCAAGCCAACTATAAATACCAAACCCTCGAGTGCAATAGCCATCAACCACTGCCATTTCCTACAGGCATCATGAAGAAAACCTTCTACTACAACTTCTTCCCAACGAAAGCTGAGGAAGAAGAGGCAGCCAAATCCGGCAGTAGCGACTTGAATCTCCCAGTGAAGCGGGAGCTCATCGAGATAAGGGACTTTTATCCCCCACCGGAAGCAGACCCTGCCAATCCATGGAAGATCAAAAAAATTGTGAACAATACCGATGTTCTTACAGGAAAACTTGTATTGCTGCAGAATGATGTATTTGAGCATATTTTTCGATACTGGAGCTTGGACATTTGCAACCAGGTTGTGAAGGGTAACAAGGTTTATACTGCAGTGTGGGACCTTACCCCTGAGACTAACCCAATCCCGTACCAAAATGAGAACATTTATTTTGGCAAAGGCCCTCGTGACACTTATATCCTGGGATGGTTGGATGTGGTTCGCAATGCTAAGGTCAAGTCTAGGGATGAGGTTGGTTTATACTGGGACCAGAAGACTGGAACTTTTCATTTGAAGATATTGCGTCGAGGGGTTTGATAAACCCCATTTGTCCTTTGAGTTGTTTTTCTTAGGTGGTTGGGCTCTGAATATGTTGATTTTGGTTTGTCTTTTAAGTGATGCCTGAGAATACATAGTCAGTTATGTCATTATTGTATCTCTCTGGAGAAACAACTTGGAAACCTTTTGAATAAAAGTGATATCAAATTGAGTGAAGTTATTAGCATTGTCATTTAACATATAACCACATCAATGCACTTAATTTATTTGATAAATGAGTTGTGCCGCAAAATAATTTGATTTGATGCATTAAATTTGTATCATTTTATTGGAAGGCATGTTCGCATTGTCTTTCTTTTAATTCTTCTTAATTATCCAACTTTGTTTTCAATTTTCTCAACATATATAAATATATATATATATATATATATATATATTTCAATTTCAATTTAGGGTGTTCATCCTATAATTGTATTTTTCCTTCTTTAAAATTCTACTCTCTAATTAAACCATGATTGCCATGGCTACAATCCTAATCTAAGTGAAGAGGGGTTGAAGTAGCTATGGTGGCACAACAAAGCTACAACTATTGAGTATGGACTCTGCGAGGCAAAAATGAATGTTGGGTTGAGACCCTCGACTACATTCTTCTTTTTTTATTTATCCTTGGAAGTATTGTTGCATTTGTGATGAAGTGAGATATGCATTTAAACGCTTCATTTAGAGATAACATCTTCGTAAGAGAGGGATATGCATTTACATGCTTCTTCTAGATATATTGTCTTTATATTATTATTATTAAATGAATTAATTATAAAGTGCATAATCATCTTCAACAATGGAATCATCGCCACCATTATTGCACTAATAGAGTGGCCATGACTCGCACAATGAAGGGGTTCAATTTTGGGCTTGCATTGCAACTTGATGTAGGGACAAAAATAGGATAGCTTATTTGAATGACTTGCCCTCATTCGAATGAGTTTAGAAAAGGTATAATTAGAACATGGTGGATTTCATTTCTTTTTTCTAATGTCAAGTCGAGGTTGGGGTAGAGTATAACATTTTATTACTTCACCTTGACCTTCTACATCCATCTATGGATAGAAAATCCATTGTAAGTTGCATCCTATATATCTGAACAAAAATAATAAAATGATCCATTTATTGAATTTTTTTTTTAATTTTTTTTGTCTTGCTTCCATAATAGTAAGGGGTATTTAGTTGCCCTAAAATTTGATCTTGCCCAATGTAGTGTAGCCCATTTAGCTCTGAGAGGAAGAGGGGGAGGAGAAGGAGGAGGAGGGGGGATGTGATCATAAGGTGGTTTGAGTGCCTAAAATGAGTGCTCAAGTAGCTTAATTGGGAGATTCAAGTTGCTATTATTGAATTTCCTAGTAGCAACTTCATTACCCATGTTTCTTTCTTTCTTTCTTTACTCTTTATCATTTAAAATGATAAAATTAGGACTTTTCAAGTGTGGTTGATTGATTCTTATTTATAAATGCTAGAAGAAATCATGCAAGTATTTATTCATCATTCATTAAATTGAGCTGAGTATGAATTCCATTCGTGTTTTTTTTTTCTTTCTTTACTCTATCATTATTTAAAATGATAAAATTGGGACTTTTCAAGTGTGTTTTGATTGATTCTTATTTATAAATGTTAGAAGAAATTGTGCAAACATTCATTCATCATTCATTAAATTGAGCTAAGTATGTATTCCATTGTTCCATTCGCCTTTTCATGTGATCTATTGTGCTTTTTTATCAAAATTTTTCCATATTACGTAATTTTGATGAGGTATCCATTGATTAGTTGGTTGAAGATTGATTTTCTCTCAACTCATTAGTAGAGGCTAAGTTGAACTTGGGCTTAGAAGGGCCTCTATGCCTCCTCAATAAGTAATTTCATCCCCAAACTTGATCTAGTTCATAGTCATTGCTTGACGACTTCAAAATAGCTTTGCAAATTAAAAGGCATTTTCTAATAATAATAATAATAATAATAATAATAATAATAATAATAAAAAGAGTTTCACCATTAAGTGAGGATGGATAAAAAAAAAAAAATGTGGGATCACAAAGTAACAAATCATTGGAGATTAGACTTATGAGGGTCAAACTTGAACTTGAGTAAATGTAAAGCCAATGTTTAATTAATTGGTCAATGGATGCATGTTCACGTACTCAAGGTAAACAATTTATATATTTATTTGCTTTGTTGGCAATGAGGGTCCTACCATGGTTAATTTTATTTCTCTTGCATGACTGACTGATTTGCATTACTTCTTTATCCTCTTACATGTTGTTTTCCTTTTAGATTCCTATTTGTGGTTTTGATATTGCAATATGTGTAGCTAAAATTCTAAATTGTTCAGCTTGATCACCCATTCCATGTAATCAGATATTTGTATATGCTTACCATTTGGATGTATTTGTTCAATTTTTTTAGATGTATTTATTCATTTTTGGGATGTAATTATTGTTATTTAACTGGTTGGGGACCTTGGGAAAAGGAAAAAGGAAAACACAATGCAATTTTAACTTTTCAACACTCGTATATATATTTATAAGACATTTTGAGTAAAAAAACTATCTTAAGACTTAAAACATGGAATATTAATATGAGTGGTTGAAAGATTATATATGTATAACCAACATTTGAAATTGGTAAAGCACTCTACCACCCATGCTTAAAATTTTTTAAGCAACCATTGAGATAAGAATGACCAGCATAGCATAATCAAGTGTCATAAACTAAGAAACCCAATAATTGAAAACTTCCTTTTTCACTTAAAATATCAAAAGTTGGTGAATTAGCTTCTACATTCTCACCCAAGTACCTATACAATTTACTCCCTAACTTTTCAATGGCCTTTTTCTTTTAAGAAGTTAAACTATCTTTCAATAGTTCATCAAGCATCTCACTTACAACTCCTCAATTCAACATTTCAACACCGCAGTGCTCAGGAAATTGAGATGAGCTTCCATTTAAGCTTGGATCGAACACCAAAAGAGATTAGTTAAGGAATATTTTATTATTGTTGACAATTCCAGTCAAAGTTGTATTATGATAGTTAAATAGCCTTTCACATTAGACCTGTGATCCTTTTGCTGTGACGCTTAAAAATTTCAACGCATTTTCAATGTTAGATTGCTTCTCAAATTAAGGTAAGGATATCCGAGGAGAAATTAAGGATTTTTTCATATATTTAGTGTTATCATTTTTTATAATTGTAATGCTTGAAAAAAATTTAATTTTCATAAAATTGGATTAGCATTTAGTTATATATATAACTTCAGTGTTTTCAGGTTTTGCATTTTCTCAACTTGGACCAATCCCAAACCTATTCAAGCCCTATCCATGTCAACCTGAACTCTTTGTTTAGGCATTGGTTGGGTAGACTAGACCTATCTAAGCAACCTAGGTTGCAAACCTGTGTTTGGGTTTGTTTGTTTGTTTTTTTTTTGGTTATTTATTTATTTATTTAAATGAAATAGCTTATGAATTAATAGGGTGTACAATGGTAAGGACCAATATATTAAGTTGCTTTTCATCATGGAAGTTGTTTTTTGAATTATGTAGGTTATTTCATTCATGTTTAATAATTTTTTTTTTTGAAATATTGAGATTGTCTCTTTAAAACTATAGTATTGGCTTGAGATTTTGGTTTTAGTAAATCCAAAAATAAAAAGCTATCAAACCAAACCTTGGTCATGAGCTGAAATTGAAGGTGAAATCATGACCTTTTAGGGGTAATACTAATGTTATTAAAGTTTTATTAGATAATAAATAATTTTTTTTAGGAGTTAAAAAATGACTTTTATGAGAGAAACTTTATCTCTTAATCCATATTAATAATAAGAATTTTTAAAAATCAGGAGTACTTCTATTAAATTACTCAAACACATTTATAGAAATTGTTACTGAACATCATACATAGTAATTAGTGAGCCACCCACCCATTATTTGTGACCTATGACCCATGAACTTGTAAGTTTTAAGATAATGATAGATTCTATTATGAAAACATTACATTAAATATAACTTAACTTCAAAGAAATAAATTAATCCAATTAGAGACCATACCTAATATGTTTCTTTGAATTTTATTCCTTTTATTTGATATTTGATGTAGAGATCTTACTTTTTAATTAACACATGTACTTCAAATTGTCAAATTTATCGGAACTTCATCATCATCATCTCTCTCTCTTTCTCTTTCCCTTCCTCCCTCCCTCCTTTTCTAGTATTAATTCAACAGGCATAATGGTTGTATATCCATTATTTCTAAAGACCAACCATATCCAATAGTGATGATAAATTAAAAAACTGAAAATTTTATGGAAAGGCAAAACCATAGCTATCCTTTTAGATTAAATTAATATTCTACTAAACATAAAAAAGTATAGGTAATGAAGTTGATCAATATTCTAAAAATATATTGCCTTCATAACTTTCAATGTTATATTTTAAAAATCTTAATGGGAATTTAAAAGGGGAGAAAGTTTTTATAAGAATTATATGTAACAAAATATAATTTAACAAGGTATTATTCACTATTATTGTTTTTCAAAGGGACAACTATAGATGTTGAAAGAAATCTATTTGTTGAAGGAATATAAACTATTTTTTTTTCCATTTTTTAATAGCTGCTTTAAATGAGCGTTCATGAATTTCAAATTTAGTACATAATGGTTGTATGTCTATTATTACTTCTAGATACAAACCAAATTTAATAGAGACATAAACTAATAGTCTCAAAATTTTATGGAAAGTCAAAACCATACTTGTCCTTTTGTATTAATTTTGAGGAAAAAAAAAAAAAAAAAGAAGTAACAAAATTTGTTAGCATTCTTAAAATTTTCTCGTTTCAAACTTTATGATATATTTAAAAAGGCTCAGAATAATTTAAAAGACAAGGAAGTTTGTGGTTATTTTATAAGAATTTCTTTGAACAAAATAAAATTGGCAAGGGCTTTTGCGACATTTTCTTGTAGGGTCATGCAATCAACCCATATGGGGAAGATGAGTTGGATATTGAGCTTTTAGTTCTTGGCATCTGAGTCTCATGCTTTGCTTATTCCGCAAAAAATAGAAGAAAAAACAAAGGCAGAGGTTAGTGCCCAATCGCCCAAGGGACCAATATATAGGCCTTCGATGTCTAATTAACTCAAGCTCAATACCTTAATGTACGTAAAGGCAATAATGGAGAAAGAAAAAGAAAGACACCTTGTTCTCATATGAAGTTCCTCTCCCCACTCTTATGAAGAAAGGATTTATTTTCTTATTTAGGGGGCACGAGGAGTCATACTTATGTTTAGTGGCTGCACCAAATTCATACAACAATAGCAAGAGTTACTGAAGTAGAAGACAAAAGAAGGCTAGCTCTGATTATACTGGCTTGACATTCTTGATATCTTGTCGCAGCAACTCGACGATCTTCTTGAACTCATCAAATTTGTTTGCAAGAATATAGGACCCGTCCTCCTCCGAAGTCTCTGGTAAATGCATATTTTCCCGGATTTCTCTAAATTCTTCCCAATATTTTTTGCCCTCACTAACCTTCTCTGACAATATGTTAATTACAGCCTGCCAAAAATTTTCACTAAGATTAATTTCAGTTTTTGAATTGGTTACTAGGCTCTATATAGTTGAAAACACGATTCTCATTTTCTTTAAATTTGTTTTGAGCCCACAAACTCGAACTATTAATTCCATTCATTTTGTTTAATGTGATGACATCCTCATTGTACTCCAATGGGCTGAGGGCAGAATGAAACTTATGTATAGATTGATAATTTCAATTAGTTCGAGGGAAAAGCATGATTAATCGTTTTCATCACTGTGCTTGTTAGGTTGATAAGAGATGTGGGGAGAAAATTTGTTTACCTTAAAAAGTGGACGACGTGCATCAGTAATTCTCTGATCTTCCAAGCATTTGCACGTGAGAGCCGCATCCCATTGTCCCTAGCAGTATAAAGAACCAAAGAATAGAATGATCTAAGAATTAGTCAACCAAGTCAAGCTTTGGTTTCAGAAATAATCAGGTAAAAAACCAAATGTATGAAGCACAAATAATCACCCTTATTTGTGAAAAAATGCAAACAAATAATCAGGATGGCTACATGAAGAAGATGAAAAATGTAAAGATAAATTTTTGTGAAAAATCATCCATGCATATGCTTTATACATAACCAGTGCAGTTAGTATTGCTTGATGTATAAATAGATGGGGAGGTAAACAAATAATCACCATATAGATGAGCATTTCGACATATAACATCTGGAATTCGTAAGCCTCATGTAGGTTTCCCTTGGCCTCTGCATCTTCAAATGCGCATTTAAGCATATCTGCTGCTTTAACTGCTCTGCTGGTCATTTCCAACTCTGCAATAGCTCTCTTCCATGCAAAGTAAAGATTCACAAACCTATTTCAGACCAAAATAGCTAAATATGGACATGTGAAAATATTTGTTTTATTTTTACCTTGATAATTTATTCATCATAAGAACAAACCAAATTCTGGGATCCACTTAAGATGGTTATTATACTTCTGAAAATAGGACATTTTCTAAGAAAAACACTTGGTCAAAAATTCAGAAACTTGCGTGATTCCAAAATCAAACTGTTGAAAATGAAATAGCATACCATTTTCTAAGAAGAAATTTGGAGTGCATTTGATACTAATTGTAAGAAGGGTTTCTAATCTTTATATTATTTGAAAGATAAAAATTTTCAAAGCGTTAGAAATGTTAAAAATACTATCTAGAATTACTATTAAACACACTCTTACTCAAACATTCAGAAAAAAAAAAAAAAAAAAAAACTACTGAAAATGAAGCAGCTGTAGAAACTCCTGAGGGAAATTCAACCTTCCATATTCCAATCAAAGAGAGAATAAATTAAGGTTCTATAACATAAAATCATAAGAGCTTGTGTGTGCCTTGAAATATAAAACTGCTCGGTCTGATTGGCCTTTTTTTGAATCATATTTCATGTCTCTTAAGTAAGAAATAATGGACCATAGTTAATAGAGGAAGGAAGTGTCTAACCTCCAGCTTCTTAATATTAGGACGTTTGCGCTTGTCTTGGTTGAGTACGCTCTTGTCTTCGATGAGTATTCTCTTCATCGTAGCTTCAGCAAGGTCCATCTTTGCTAGAGCACCATGATAACCAATCAATCTCTTCAGGACCTGTTGGCCTCCATGCAGGGCGACAAGGGGCGTAAGATGATCACTCTTTTTTTCCGTGTACTTCATTGCAAAATAAATGCCTGCAGAGACAGCCAAAGGAATTCCTAGTAAAACCATTAATGCTCCTTTCTTGGAGTTAGTCCTAATAAATTTTTCCATGGTGACCTCTAACTTTGGCCTGGGGTGGGATTTTCTTTCAAGGTGAAGTTCGCACTAGGTGAATTATCTGTGTAAGATCCTTATGAGCAACTTATAGGAGGATAACATAGAAACGTATAGTGCAATTAACTTTGTTAAAGGTGATCTTATTTCAGTCTTGCAGGGTGAATGAACAGAATTTTAGATGCTCTTATGAGAATTTTTGAGGTTGAAAGGAATGTTTGTTCTTATCTTTGATTACAAGTAAAGAGACATTTTGGAGTTATTGGTTGGAAAGCTTTTAGGTTAAAGCAAGGATTTATTATTGGGTAGAAAGGAAGAAAAGAATAACAATGAAAACATGGGTACTTGGTATAGGTGTTGGACATGGCTATCGTAAAATATATAAAATAAATACGAGAGAACCTTCGTAGCATAAACTATGTAGGAGTAGAAGGGACTGAGGCATTGGAATGCCGGCTGTTAAAGATGAGTCTGGTTTCCACATCAAATTCTTGGGGGTAAAACCAGCATCCCAATGCAAAGTACTATAATAGCCCTGGAAGGCTTGGGATGATCAAAATCTAATGGTGGCCATCACAGCTCGTGGAAAACAAATGGAGAACAAAGAATGTTTTCGATCCTTGTAGGATGGTACTGGCCACTTAACTTAGGGTTAGGATAGATAACCTTGGTTAGATATAGAGTATATGAATCCCTAAAAACCTAAGATATGCCTCACTGAGAGCCCAATTCTCGTGTCCTTAAAACCTTAAATTTCCGGTGTACTTTTTGGAGACCCCATTCTAATGCCTATCTTTATCGTTTCCATAATAAGAGTCCCAAGAAATATCTCCATACCCAAGATGAACCTCTCCAATAGAATTGGTGACACTCATTGGATCGTCCAAATCATGTTTATTAAGTGATATCTCTCAAGCTCGGTAATGTTGCATTATTGTGAAAGGTTTTCCCCCTAGCTTGCATGCCCCAGCGTTAGCTTGATGAATCCATGCACCACCTTACCCTCTAGTTGTATAGGTTGTTTCATGGGCTTGTGTAATGATTTATGACTAGTAAATGTGCTTAACAAGGAAATTAGGTCTTTCAATAATCTCTGCGAACTGATCAAGATTAAATTCACACAAGAAATATCACCTAGTTCAGTATCTACCTCATTAAAATGAAGTGGCTGTGACAAGCCTTTAAAAAGGGGGTTACCTAGTTATCTCCTTGAATTTTTACCATTACTTCATAAAACCAAGCCCTTCTAGTTTGGAAGAGCTCTTTTATGAAAAATAAAACATTGACCTCCATTGAGGAAGATCTTGAATTATAATCATAGTAAATTGTTATTGCAAGTAAAATTTATTTGTATTACCACTTCTATTACCAATCCGTACATCGTCATAAGAAAGAAAAAACAAGGTTAGAATAGGATAAATTTCATACTTCTAACATTTATTCTTATCGGTACTTTTCGACATCATTCACCACCTATTACATTAGTAGATGATAAAATGGTAATATGAATAATATTTTCTTCTTTGAAAACATCATATGAGGTTTTAATCCAATAAAAAGAAAGAAAACAAAAAGACATAATGGATAGAAAATATGGGAAAAAAAAAGTTGAAAATTAATATTCATGACAATCAAAGAAAAGAAGCAACTATGTGCATGAACAAAATAGAGAAGTCCTAAGTACCAATTTATTAACCATATACAATGGGGCCAATATTCTAGAAATCAAAACCTTGTCAATTATTTTAAGTTGACGATTTTGTTCCATTCATTTTGGCCTAGGGCTTTTGTAGATTGTATGGCTTATTCTCCCTTAAAAATTCAAGATTTCTACTTGATCAATTAGAATGACATAGGCAAGCATAGAAAGGTTCTAGAAAAGTTAATTGGAATTAATTAAGATATGGAATGGACAATAGGTTTTAAAATTGCGCGTAAATATTTTTAAAAATAATTTTAAAACTCCTCAAGCACTTGAGTGCACCTTAGTGTACTTAAGCACTCATGCAAGAATTCCATATCTGCGCAATGTTATTACTTCCATATTTGACTTGCTTTTATTTTGGAAAATCTAGATTTAGTTCACTAGGTATTTTGGAAGGCATGTATGTAGTTTTTCTTGACAATGAAAGGATAACAAGTCTGGAACTCAGTGGAAGTTGGATGAGGGCCGCCATTGAAATTGAATGGTACTAGGAGATCTATTGTAGAATTCAAGCCCAAATAGAAATGGGACAAGTTGGATAAGGACTAGTGTGAAGAATATCAATTGTTATTGAATAAATGCATCAAGATAACTACTGTATATGAATAACTAAAGATTGAGCATGATGTGTGAAAAGAAGAGAAAATAAATTATCTTGAAATTCAGTTTCTAGAGAATGAACATAAATCTCTACTTGAGAAAAATAACGTTCCATCTAAAGAGATTAAGCAACAAAGAAAAGAGGCTCCCTCTAAAAATGAAATCTTTCATCATAGGACTAAGGTTTTAAATATGATTATGAATAAGTGTAAGTCTAAGACTCCCATTAGTGGAGAAACAATCTTTGTTAAGGATAAGGAGGAAACTCCAAACCTTGTAACCTCCTCTAGCACATTGTCCTAGTGCTCAATATGTAAAAAATTAGGACACACTCAAAATAGGTGTTTAGTAGGCTTTTCAATCGATATTAATTTCATTTAAATAGGCTAGTAGATGAATCAAATTTCCTAAAAAAAAAAAAAAAAAAAATCAGGTTTTGAATATAAGAAAATGAAAGAAGGCTTACAATAAGCCTAGGAATAAGCAAAGCCTTCCTAGCATACCTTCTAGGGTAAAACAAGCTTGGATAAAGAAAGAAGAACTATGCGTTCTCTAGAGTAAAGGTCTCATCAAGTTTGGAGTTGTTCCTTTAGATTCACATAGGAATGCTGCTCTTAGAAAATCTTTAGGAGCCTGTGCATTAACTAAGTGCATTAACTAATAGGACATCCCCTTATTGCTTTATCTATTGTCCTCGTGCTATGGTGAGTAATAGAATAGTGGACTTCTTATTTAGTGTCCTTTAAATTAGGCCTTTGTTTTAGGGGGAATGTTACATTTAGGGGGAGTTCATATGAGATCTTTGAGGTTTGGGCATGAGGATCATTGCTTTAGATTGAGATAGTTTTTAGGGTCTAGATCCTTTTCTAAATATACTTGGGACTTAATATTTTTATTAGCTTGTTTCTTAAAGATATACTTAAACATCTGTTAGGTCTTTGACCCCATGATTATTACTTCAACATACTCTCTAGGAGACTGCGTGGGTGGTTTTCCATATAAAAATTCCTGTCTTGCATTTTATTTCTTTTTTCCACTTCCCTATATTAAAGGAGAAAGTTAGGAGTAATGAATTTTGGGCTAAAAAAGTTAAACACCTATTCACCCCCTTCAGGTGTTTCCTAATCGAGGTCTATAAACTTTCAATTTGAATTCACAAAGTTGAATTCATAATTTCAAAAAAGACAAATATGGTAAAAAAAAATCTATTAAATATGAAATAATTTTTCACACAAATGAAAGACTCTATACAAGAAGCAATAATATTATTACCCATTCCATGCTAAGCACTTTCTTAAATCATAATTTCTTTTAATAAAATTACTTAAATACATTCAAAAGCTTTATCTAGCTTAGGAAAAACTTTTGGTTTTTAGAAAGTCAATCCAAGAGGAGGTTTGCACATAGAAAGCTTCAGCCAGGAAATGTTTAAAATTTTATAAGGCCTTATATTTTCTCATCCGAGTTCTTAAGCAGCTGCTTAAAATGCCTGGTTGGAGCTGCTTTGGCACCAAGCATGCAAGGCTAGAAATTTCTGATCTCTTTTTTTTGGTCTGAAATTTGGACAAAAATGGGATTGTCGAAGGTGGTCCAAATGAAATGCAAAGATTAAAAAAGGGTCGTGGAAGAACTGCTATATTATCCAGAAAATTGACAGTAAAATGAGCAATTTACCGAAGTTGGTGAAAAACCATGTTTTGTTGTCACGAGAATTGGTCGAAAAGATGGTAGTTTTTCATAATACACATACCTTTAAAATTATTAAAAGATAGTCTTATTGTTTTATACCCTTAAAATGATTTTATTATTTTATATCTATATCTTATTTTTATTTTTCTATATTCATCGAATTATTCAAATTTGGATAAATTTCATTCATCACTCTTGAGATTTGCACTAAATACACTTAATCACCATAAATTTGAAATTTTATATACATAAAAAATCTTCCTTATTTTGAATAAAAAACTAGTAAAAATAATAAATAAGAAAGATGGAGGGTATTTAATAAAATCTCAAACTAATAGTGGTTAAGCTTATTTAGGCTAAACCTAAAAAGGGTAAAGAAATTGACTTATCCAAAATTTGAATACCATATAGGTCTAATTCATTAGCTTTAAAAAACTTATAAAAAAAAAATTGTTAATCTAATTCATGGAGGACTAAAATTAGAGTGGTGAAGATCATGCGTTTTAGGTGTATTTGATGTCCTGGGAAAATATTGTTTATATATATTTCTAACAAAATGTAAACTATTATGTAACATTAATGCATTCTCATAATTATATTCAATATTTATTTTCAAAATCATATTTATTAGAATTAGTTGATTAAAAGGATGAAATAATCGTGATATTTATGAATTTAACCTCGTTCATGTTTTTACTTGAAGAGTAATCCATTTTTGACATAAATACTCTTAATTGTATTTACACGTAGGTTTTAAAAGAAAAAAATTATTTTTATAAGAAAATGATGAGGGTGTTTTTATCAAAATATGACCAAAAAATGATGAAGGGTTAGATTTGCTTATTTTCAAAGTCCCATTCAAATTTTCATTCTTTTTTTTGTCAAATTTCATTTAGTTTTTTTTATCATAATTTTATGGATATCAATATTTGCACAAAAATCAAATTAACTAATATGAAACCTAAATCTAGATACTCTTTCAAAATATTCATCAAATTAGTGTTTTTCTCTAATGCATGTTTTTTTTGGGTAAATGATTGAGGTTTTATTTTATTTTATTTTTGGCTATTTTCCGTTTAGTTAAAACTAAAGTTTTTATCATAGAAAATAAAAGAGAAAATATTTTTCACAAAAAGATATTTGATATTTTATGCTAATTTTACTACTATTTCTAGGTTATGATAAAGGTATAAAAATATCTTTATCATATCATTTTCATGTTTATAATGCTTTAAATTTTGAATATTTTATTTATCATACAACTCTTTTCTTAATTAAAATAATTTTATTTGTATATACTATTTTAATTTAAAATTTTTTATTTATCATATAACTGTTTAATATGTTATTTTTTAATAATTCAAAAATGTGATTTTTGATAATTAAATATTATAACATGTGAAATTTAACAATGGAATATAAAAGAATTTGACTTGCTAGTATAGTAAAATTAAGAGAGAAGTAGCGTAAATATTAAATATTTTTTTATGAAAAATATTTTTCTAAATCAGTCATTTAAATTTACAGTCACTAATACCCATTTTGCAACACAAAAAAAATGTGGAAGAGAAAATATTAGTTTGTTGAATATCCTGAAAAAGCATCTATATTTAGTATTTTTTTATTTATTAAATGCATTGCTTTTATACCATATATACTCAAGTTTTGGCCATTCAAATGTATGAGCTATCAAGGTAGATTCCCACCTCCATGTGACACGCGACTGAGGGGCATTCTATAGTCCATGGAATATTGCTTTTCCCTGGAAACACTCATGACAAAGATGCCAAAGCCATGATTTTTTCATATTCTAAAGCAGCGTGTACAACAATTCCTTACTTCTTCCTCTTAAAGGCTTAGCCAACCTGCTTTATTCTCCATGCAAGCAAGGCTATTTTTTTGTTGATATACAAGCAATATTCAACAAATGCTATGATTCAAACTAAAAAACAGCAGTCTCCTGTATACACCTCATGGGATCCTCGGTTTACCTCCTTCACCATTGCACCCTCTCCATTCCGCCCTTTCGAGTTCCTTCCACTGTCAATGTTGCAAGAACTACCAGACCTAATTTCAGATTTTCGCATTCTTCTACTTCACTTCCGATGTCCTCAGGACGTCACATCGGACGCTTGCTTACTCCCATAGTCTGTGCTGCAGACGGGGTTTCTACCCCTCCAACAAACAACAAAGGTGATGACAAGATTGTGAGAACTGGGATAGGGGCTGCTATAGCTTTGACTTGTGTTCTTGGGGTCATAGGTTGCAGTTATATGATCAACCAAAAGGCCATTACATCTCCTAAAATATTCGTGACTGGTTCTTCAAGGCATAAGAACATTCACCAACCTGCTGCTAAGGTTCCCTTCTTTACACTACACATATTCTTCCTCTATTGTGGAATATAATACTATATATAATTTGCTTTTATTACTATTTTTATACTTTGTCTTCAAATGGGAGTGAGTGGGGAGGAAAGGAAAAGAATTGGTTTGATATTATGAATTCCATTCTCCAAAACCAATGGAAATCCTGAGTCCCATGTAAAAGGAAGAAATCGAACTTCTTTTCTTTTCGTTCCATTCACTGGTTTTACAATTATGGATGCCTAGGAGAGTACTATGGAAATAAAATTGTAAATGCCTATATCCAGTAAAACACAAATAATAAAATTTGAGAAACACCGTGCACATCTTGATTAGGATTGTGGACATTTGAGGTTGAAGTTTCATAACGTCCAGACCATGTACCCAAAAAGTGCCATCTCATCCTTAGTATGATAGTACAGTGTTTTTAGAAAATATTGCCTTCTAACAAAATGGTTTGAATGGGGTACTTTTTGAATGTGTCACAATATATTGGTGCTTTATACATGCATGAATGCAGAAGCTAATGAATTCAAGTACTAGGTTGAGCTAATAAACTTGCTAGGCACGAAATGGGGAAACAATCTTGAATACCCTTCACTTATTCACATTTTATGTTTGCAGGCAAATGAGTTAATGGAGCTAATGGATAGAGGAAAGCACAATACAGTATCTGAGAAACTGAAAGGGATGTTTCAGGAAAATCCTGATGAAGCTTATAGTGTGGGGATGGAACTAATAAAGATTCTCATCAGTAGGGTATGTAACACCACAGTCGTATCAAGAACTTCATATCATCATCAATTTGGAATATACCTATATTCTACCTTGGTTAAATTAAATTCCCTGCCATTAATTGTGAGGTACCAAGTTGAGTCAAGTTGGAGATTGCATTAGAAGATTTTCACACTAAGTCTTCCTGTTTTATAATCTGCTTCTTTAATGCTGTTTGGAATATTGTTTGCTTTACAGGAAAGATTCAGAGATGGTGTCACCATAAGTGGACAACTGGAGGGTTTATATGGCAAATCGACTTCTGCCCCTCTCAAAAAGGGAAACCTTTTTCTTTACAAGGTTTGTTAATTACATTTCAGCTTTTGTGTGGTGTACAACCGTTCAAACTCTGTTTGGGAAATCTGGTTTTGCCAAGGTTTTTGAATTTAGAAACGTATTATAGTTTTTTGGAGAAAGAAATTTTCCATTTGGAAATTCTTTTAATAAAGCAAACCAGAGAATGGTGTCAAGTTTCTCTTTTGTTGTGCATGTTGAATTGTAAAAACTAGAAAACAGACATCCTACTCTTTGTGTAATAAATCTTTTGTTAGTATATATTTTTTAAAATAATATTATATAGAATAATTCGGATATTCGTGTGTTATTGTAATATTAGATTTTCTTATAAAATAAGGAAATTTATTATGAATGTGTTTATAAATATTATAGGTAACCAGGAAAAAAATGTTATGAGAAATATATAAAAAAAACCTTAAGAAATAAGAGAGCTCACGGTTTAAGGTGTAGAGGTTTATAGTGTAGAGGAAAGGAAGGGTGAGAGACACCTAATGAAACAAAAGAGCATGTGAGATATAAAATTGGAGAAATATGAGATGTTTTGAGATCCAATAATTATATTTGTTTCTATTGTCTTTAATATCCGTTATTGTATAGTGAAATATTATTTTTCATCCGTAGAGTCAGGTATCATTGGTGGAATCATATTAAAACGTCATATACCTTAATGTATGAATTGTTTATTTTTCTGTTGTTCCATTAATATGCTTGTTTCCAAGCTTCCCTTGACACAACATCTTATTAGCAAGACAAGATGTATATTATGCATAATACAATAAATAAGGAATATAGATATATCTCATTTTATTTCTTGAAAAAGGCATTGAACTTTTTAAGTTACTTATTTGGCCAAATTTTTTAGCTAGCTAGGCCTAACAAAAATAGGAATTTGAGCAATATATGAAATTTTCTGTAAAATGCAGTGAGTGATTTCAGCTTGTCTATAGTTAGTTACTTGTCTCCAGTCATTTCAGCTTTGGTTGAACTCCAACTTCAGAATCATTTTTCCAAAATGTGGGAACAATTAGTTACAAATTCTACAACCATTTATTAGGTTGTGAGTGATTCAATATCCTCACCTTGATCATAAATATCATATTAAGATTAATATTAGAGGGAGTGTTGGCTAAAATGCAGTGCTATCTCTATAACTTCATGCACATACTGTTGATAATGGAAAACAATTTAAATTTTCACTGGTGATTATATTTTACAGGTTTTGATGCACGGCATGGTGGGTGAAATCGGGGAGGCAGAGCTATCGTGGAATAAGTTCAAGAATCTTCTAGGAGCAACTAGTGTTGTTCCCGTGTTGCCACGATCCTAGGGATTGATCCTAAACAGGAAATATCCAAATAAAATTTGTTCTTTATAATTTGTTATTTATATACTAGAGGGTTGTTGCATGAATGATTTAAGCCTTGATTTTACAGTCAGTTTGGAGTTTGTAGTGAATTAAAAAAAAAAAAGCAGATCTGAGAGAGAGAGAGAGAGAGAGAACTATGAAGTTCTGTTGTTTTGCCTTCAATCCTCAATTATATTGAGTATGCTTTTTTTGTTGTAATTGAATATATCTTAAGTGTCCTTTCCTTACCAGAACGGCTTCATTCTTTCAGTTTCTCTTTCTAGTTATGTCTTTTTCCATGAAAACATTTGTCTAATAAAAGCCTTTTGTTTTTTTTTTTATTTTTTATTTTAATTTTCGGTAACGAGTCCTAAATTTTGGATATTTTGATTTAAGGCATATGCTAGAATGCTTATTATTATTATTATTATTATCATCAGCATCATGCACGCATGGGTTCATGCGTGTTCACTTCACATCTACCTCTCCATTGTTTTTACTAGTAGTGGGTAACTAATTAGATGAGTTAGAACAAATCGATGGTCAATTCAATCTCAATTTATACATGAAACTCATTTGTCCAAACTCAACCTCACTAAAAAAAAATTCAACTTAAGCTATCCAATCTAAGCCCGACCTAATGGTTAAAATCGGACTAGACTTGGGTCCATAAATATATGTTCAAATTGGTTGTGTTAGGCCCCAATGTCTAAAAACATTACTTGACTTAATATCCACAAAAGAGTTTCATGATTAAATAATTTGAAGTGTGGATTATGGAAGATGTTTTTCAAATTGATGAATGGTAGTTTTTCATTAATTATTTCATTTGTTCATGTACAGAGTATATATAGAGGGTAATCACCATTTTAAGAATGAGAAATAAGGATACAAGGAAGGAATGATATAAGGAAAGAACAACTAATATCCTAATATCTCAACATTCGTAATATCTAAACTTTCCTAATATCTAAACATTCCTAATATCTCAACACTCTTCCTCAAGTTGGTGCATAGATGTCACACATGCCCAACTTGTCTAAAAATTTTGAGAACACTCGACTTGAAACTGCAGCTTTGGTGAGGATATCGGCCAATTGATCTTCTGATCGAATCTTAGGCAATTCCACAATCTTATCATCTAACTTCTCCTTAATGAAGAATCTGTCCACCTCGACATGCTTTGTACGATCATGTTGTACTAGATTATGAGCAATATCACATGTGGCCTTATTGTCATAAAACAATCGGATTGGTTGCCTAGATAGGTAACCTAAATCCTGTAAGAGGAGTCTTAGCCATAATGCCTCACAAAGTCCTAGAGCCATACCCCTAAATTCCGCTTCTGCACTTGAATGAGCGATGACATTCTGCTTCTTACTTTTCCATGTCACAAGATTACCACCTACAAAGGTAAAGTAACTAGATGTAGATCACCTATCATCCACTGCACTGGCCCAATCAGCATCAGTATATACTTCTACACTCTGATGATCAACATTTTTAGTGAACAAAATTCCCTTCCCAGGAGCATTATTCAAATACCTCAAAATACACATGACTGCATTCATATGTTGCTCTCCAAGATTATGCATGTATTGACTTACTACACTCAATGCATAAGCAAGATCCGGTCTTGTATGAGCTAAGTACATTAATCTCCCCACAAGTCTCTGGTATCTTCCCTTATTGGTTGATACTTGATTAGGCTTAACACACAATTTCAGACCTTCTTCTATTGGTGTATCAATAGGTTGACATCCCGACATTCCAGTCTCCTATAAAAGATCTAAGGCATACTTTCTTTGAGACAGAAAAATTCCTTCACTTGATTGAGAAACTTCAATCCCAAGAAAGTATTTCAGAGGACCTAGATATTTCATTTCGAATTCTCTAGATAAATAATTTTGCAGACCTTTTCTTTCTTCAGGATCATTTTCTGTAACTACCATGTCATCCACATATATGATGAGTGCCGTAATCTTACTATGTTGTTTTTTCAAGAACAAAGTGTGATTTGAATTACTTTGATGATAGCCAAAGGCTCTCATTGACTTTGTGAACTTTCCAAACCATGCTCTCGAGGATTACTTCAACCCATACAATGACTTCTTCAATTTGCACACCTTCTGACATTGCTTTTTTGACACCATGCATCCTGGTGGAAGATCCATATATACTTCTTCAGATAACTTGCCATGCAGAAAGACATTTTTCACATCGGACTGTTGTAATGGCCAATCCAGGTGTGCAGCTAAAGACAATAATACTCGAACTGTCTTGATCTTAGCTACAGGTGCAAATGTCTTTGTGTAGTCAATTCCATAAGTTTGAGTGTACCATTTTGCTATCAATCTTGCTTTAAATCGTTCTATACTACCATCTGCCTTGTACTTCACAGTATAGATCCAACGACATCCAACTGGTTTCTTTCCTGGTGGACATTCTACGAGTTCCCATGTTTCATTCTTTTGCAATGATTTCATCTCTTCATTCATGGCTGCTTTCCAACTTGGATTAGCTAAGGCTTCCTACACACTGTTAGGAATAGCTACAGTAGATAATTGATTTACAAATGACTTATTTGATTCAGACAAACGATGGTTAGACACATAGTTGCTCATGGAATATTTGACTTTGGTAGACAATTCAGGTTCATATATGGGTTTAGGAATACCTCTATTATGACGGTGTGGTAACCGTTTCATGAATGGATCAGGTTCCAAATTAAGAACACCCTCAACAGACGACATTTGGTTTGGTATTTTAGTGAAGACATCTTCGGACCCAAATTGTTCAGATGGTGGTGATGGTTCAATTGTACTGTTTCTTCTTTCTTCTATCACTTCTTCAATTTCTGGGTGGTCATTACTACTTGGTTCCAAAGTTGTACCACTCATATCCAACTCACCCGTTTCCTGGTTCACTAGTTCAGATTGTTCAGATTCATCCCCCTCAAAGATATGATAATCATAATCGAGAGTCTGAATTTCCTTTTGGTACTCCCCCTGAAGTTCAGACTCAAATGAAAAATGCATCGAATCTTTATGAAACACCACATCCATTGTAATAAACATTTGTCAAGTTGGAGGATGGTAACATCGATATCCCTTTTTGTGCAATGCATATCCAACAAACACACATTGGAATGCATAGGAAGTTAACTTGGTGCGTTGGTGTTTGTGTAGATGAACAAATGCCACGCAACCAAAAACACTAGGAGGTAGATTTGGGACGGTTGGGGCAACTACGACATTAGTAAGAGCTTGGAGAGGTGTTTGGAAATTAATTGAGCTGGAAGGTACCCGATTGATCAAGTATGCAGCAGATGTGATTGCTTCTCCCCAATAAGATATCAGTATTTTTGCTGCTATCAAGGAAGCACGAACAACCTCTAACAAGTGCCGATTTTTTCGTTCAGCGACTCCATTTTGCTAAGGTGTATTGGAACAAGTAGTCTGATGAATGATGCCATGTCCTTCCAAATACTTTTGAAGATCAGAACTCTGATATTCTCCACCATTATCGCTACGCAGAACCTGAACCTTTGCATTGTACTGAGTTTCAATCATTTTATGAAAATTTTGAAACAACAAGTTCACTTCATCTTTGGTCTTCATCAAGCATAACCATGTCATTTTGGTACAATCATTAATAAAAGTAACAAGCCAATGCGAACCACTCAAAGTTAGGATGTTGGATGGGCCCCAAACATCAGAATGTATAACCATAAAAGGAAACGAACTTTTATTCAAAATTAACAGAAATGAAGCACAATGGCTTTTAGCCAATTCAAAAATATCACAACGGAAACCAGAAATATCACTCTTTACAAACAAACTAGGAAACAATTTTTTTTAAATAACCAAAGGAAGCATGTCCCAGACGTTGATGCCATAACCAAATTTCAGACTTTTTCTTCTCCTCCTCAAATCCATCTGCCATCAAGGTTTGTCGTAACTTATTTGAATTCTTTGACTGCAAGTCCAAGTAATAGAGTTTTCCCCACTTAATACCACAACCAATCGTTTGTCTTGTTTGGATGTCCTTAAAAACACAAAATTCAGGCCAAAAATGACAATACAAGATAAGGCTGCAGTGATTTGAGAAATTGACAAAAGATTGTAATCTAAAGATGGAACAACTAAAACTGAATCCAAATTCAAAGTATCAGTAAGAGTTAAGGATCCTTCCCCAATGACTGGGGTTGTGTTACCATTGGCTATGGAAACAATTTTTTGTGTGGAAGGTCTAAGGGGTGAGACCTGTCTAGAATCAAAAGTCATATGATCTGTAGCACCAGAATCAATTATCCATGCACTATTAATAACATGTGTAGAAGTATTTAAAAACTTACCACCATAATCTGTAGCGGCTACCAATGCAGAGGCTTTCTCAACAACATTAGCCTTTGATTTTATTTCGGTAACAACTGCAGTCGAGGTTTTCTTGAAATTCTTCTTTCGTTGATCACGATTATGATCCCACCAGTCTAGATATCCCACAATTTTAAAGCAACGACTCTTGGTATGACCAGTCTTATTGCAGTGAGTGCATTTAAAGGTTGACTTATCAATATTAGGGTCTGTCTTAGGATGGTTGGTCTTGCCAATTTTGGGTTGATCGTTGTCGGACTACCATAGTTGAGGTGTCAGGGTTGTTAGATTCTGCTTTCATACTAGCATGACACATTGCCTCTCGTCAAATTAGTGCATAGCATTCTTCCAAATAGGGAAGAAGATCTTTGCGTAGAATCTCTCCTCAAACTTGCTCAAAGTCACCATCCAATCCAGCAAGAAAGATGTGCACCCGTTGTCGTTCAATGGATTTTCGATATGCTGCAATGTCCTCAGGATCTTTCATGACTACCTTATCCCGATGATCCAATTCGTAAAAAATTTCAGTTAACTCTCCATAATATTCAGAAAAAGACCTGCCACTTTGTTTGATAGTGAAGGCTTTTTGATTCAATGTGAAAACTTGTAATTCATCACTTCCATCATAGAAGGCCTTTGATAATGCACTCTAAATTTCTTGAGTAGTGGGTAAGCGTAAGTAACGCTTCATAATTTATGGACTCATGGACATTAACAACCATCTCTTCACCTTTTGATTCTCAGCATACCATTTTTCATATCCATTTTTTGACTCTTTTTGTGGATTTGTCTTACCTCTAATGTAGGAAAGTTTTTCCTGTTCGGCAACATCTCCACGAGTTGTGACCAAACGTCATAGTTTGATTCAGTCAACATAATTCTTGGATTAAAAGTACCTTCAGATTGAAAAACAATAGTATTTTTTTCACTCATTTTTTTTTTAATCGCGAAGGAGTGGCGATGGCTAACCTTACCGACAAAATATCCAGGATTTCAGTTCCATGGCTCTGATACCATCTTCAAATTGATGAATGATAGTTTTTCATTAATTATTTCATTTATTCATGTACAGAGTATATATAGAGGGTAATAATCATTCTAAGAATGGAAAAAAATGATACAAGGAATGAATGATATAAGGAAAGAACAACTAATATCTTAATATCTCAACTTTCCTAATATCTAAATATTCCTAATATCTCAACAGATGTTATTATTATATATATATATATATATATATATATATTAAATATTAAACTGACTTATGCGTAAATTATCTCCTTTAATTACCTTATAATGTGATTTTATAAGTTTGATAGCTCCACATGAACCCTGTTTGTAGAACGAGCAATTTTGATTTTTCACCAAGTGAAGATAAGCCATTTTAGAAAGTGGACCAAATTTGAAAACTTCTTAGCAAACTTTAGTCGTTTGGTATTGGTTTATAATATAAAAAATTATAGAAAAGAAAGATCTTGATTTGACCTTGTTATTTGAAAGTTTTTATTTATTTATTATTTTTGATAAAAAAATGTTTTTATAGTCAAACTTGGAAAATCAAAGTTTGATTTACTTGAAGTTAATTTTTGTAAGTATTTTAGTTGTATTCAAATAAGGCTATTTCCTTATTTACATTATAAATTTAAAGTACATGGAAACATTTACTTAATTAATGATGTGAATAGACAATATAAGAAAAAATACTTGTTCCAGGAAAAATTTAGGGAGAGATAAAAATTTAATCCCTAAATATAATTTCTCTTTATTAAATTCCAAATTTTTAATATTGTCACTAATATCAATTTTTTAAAAAACTTTTTTTGACAAATTTAAAATTTTCATCATTGACATATGTGATAGAAAATTTAGCCTTTTTTTTTCTTTCTTTTATGCAAACTCTTTTGTGACTAAAATAGGTCATTTGCTCATGAAAATATTTATAGCTAAATATAATTTTTTGCGACCAAAATGACTTCCTTACTAAAAGTTGTTCTGATCCGTATTTGCTCGCAAAGTTTCTTCATCATTGATTTTATTATTTCTTGATGAATTGAGTAATTTTGTCATTAAATAATGTTTTTAAATACATATCAAAAAATATATTTATCACTAAATATAAATTTTTTGTGACAAAAATGACATTCTTACCAAAAACTTTTAATTTATATTTGCTAACCAAGTTTCTTCGTCATTAATTGTATTATTTCTTGATACATTGATTAATTTTGTCACTAATTAATAGTGTTATTAAATTCTAATATTAGTAAATAATATTGATAAATAGCTAGATGATTTATTTAATAATTAATTTCTATGTTCTTAGTTTTTATATAATAGTTCTATTTTTATGAAATAATATAATATATTATTTAAAGAATTAATATTTATATTGTAATATTTTATTTATATTACTTTGTATAAATAATACTCAAAATAGTTAAAGATACATAACATTAAGTACAATAATATAAGTTTATTTAAATTTAAATGTTTTGTTATATAATAGTAATATTTTTATGAAATAATATAAGTATGTCATTTGGATAATTAATATTTATATTATATCACAAAATCAAATTTTTTTGTCATATGTGTTAATGATGGTTTAAAAGTGGATATCGCTAAAATTAAAAGATTAAAAGATCAAAAGAACCTCTCATTTGCTTTCAAGATTTTTTTTCTTTTTTATTGGTAAAAGAATTTCTAACCCTTATCAGTAATGAAACCCCACTAATTGAGGGACATTGTAATACAATAATCTTAAAACTTTTCACTTTTAATAACCTCCCATGCTTAATATTCAACTAAAATTATCTTATGATTTTAAAATTTTTATGTAGATAATATTTATATTTAATTTGATGTAAAAATCAAAATGAAGTCAAAATTATAATTCTAAAAGAACAATTTTATTACAAGAAAAATTTGGCTACACATAAAAATAAGGGAATAAATATTTTTTCCCTCAAGAAACTGTGCGACAACCTACCATTATCAACTGGTTAGTCGGACATGAGTCCCCTTTAGTTGAGTAAAATGTGGAGTTCATATATGTGAAATTGTATTTTGTATTTACAAGTAAAATATTTAATTTTTTTTTCTTTTTGTAGATATTTATAAAATGACTTTCATTAGAAATTCTATTTTCATTGAAAATCTATTTAAAAAAAATGTGCAAAAGTTTATATGGAATTAAAAGGTTGTTCTCCTAAACTTATATTTTTATTTAAGTATTTTGTCTCCAATAATGTTCTAGAAAAAAATCATACTTTTTCAAATTTTATTTTATTAATTTATTGTTCTATTATATGTTGGGAGTTATGATTTTAATTACACTCTTAAAAATTTAGGTGCATGGGAGGTGGTTATAGAGAAAGAAGAAGATAGAGAAAAATATGCATACCATTCTCATCCATGGTCATGGATATTTATATCTAAATACATTTGAGTTCTATTATAATTCAAATTACTTCTCTTACTCTAATCCAAACTAATAATAAACTTTTACTCTAACTCAAATTCTATATTCTATTTTAAATCAAACTAATATATAATAAATAAATAAATACTAATATTTAAATTAAGGATAACATTAATTTTTTGTGATATGCCCCCGCAAGATGGGAATGGTGGTTGAAAGATTAGGCAAGAGTTGATTTCAACAAGGTTTTATGTTGGCTATTTTTTTCTTCCATGTATACTTGTGAAAATCCACATCCTCTCTTCACTTTAACAACCTACATTCCACTCGCTCTCTCGCATAGTATCTCTCTTACTCTCCTTCTTTCTATGTTTGGTTAATTTTGATATAACAATAAATTTGATTCTTTTGAATGATTAGGTTAAGAAATTTTGATTGCAAAGAAATTTAAAAATTAAGTAGTTATGTTTTCAAAATCATCATAATGAAGTGTCATGTGAAAAAAATATTAAGTTTGCTAACGAATAAGTGTTGGATGATAATATATTAAAAAACTTGTAGTTGTTAGTTTTGATATAGCTAAACAATAATTTTGGTTACTTCCATTGATAGGGTTGTGAGATTTTGATTGTAAAGAAATTTAATATAGATGTGGTTATATTCCCCAAAATCATTGTAATAAATTTATATATATATAATTTGCTTCCAGGTGAGTTAGACTATACTACAATAAATTTTGTTAATGGTCAATTTTGATATCACAAGAAATTGATTCTTTTGAACATCAAGTTGCATGATTCCAACTGCAAAGAAATTTGAAAATTAAATTTAGTAGTTATTTTAATTAAAAAAATTATAATAAAGAATGAAATGAGTGTTGGAAGATTCTACATTTAAGAACTTTTAATGGTCATTTTTGATATAGCTAAACAATGACTTTGATTCTTTCTAATGAAAGGGTTATAGGTTTTTGATTGAAAAGAAATTTAATACGAATGTAGTTATATTTCCCAAAATCATTATAATGATTTTCATACAAAAAAAAAAATTTAATTTGCTTCAAGATCAGAGCTAGACTATATTATATTAAATTTCTATCAATGGTCAATTTTGATATAAAAGTCAATTTGATTCTTTGAAATGGTATGGTAAAGCAATTCTAATTACAAAGAAATTTAAAGATAAGTAGTTATGTTCATCAAAATCATTATAATAAACTGTCATGTGAAAAAAAGTTAAACATTCTAACAAATGGGTGTTCAAGGAGACTACATTAACAAACTTTTAACGGTTTTTTTTTTTTTCATATAGCCAAGTGATAATTTTGGCTCTTTCGAATGTTAGGGTTGCGAGATTTTAATAAAGATGTAGTTATATCCCCCAAAATCATCATATTAAATTTTCATACAAAAAAAAAAAAACATTTTTTTTAAGTCTTAGCTATGCTATATTGAATTTATGTTATTAGTCAATTTTGATATAATAATAAATTTGATTTTTTTAGATTGCAAAAAAAATTTTAAAAGTAAGTAATTATGTTAGTCGAAATCATCATAACGAAGTGTTGTGTGGAAAAAAAAATTTGCTAAGAGACGAGTGCTGGAGGATACTATAATAAAGAAATTTTAATAATTATTATTTGATATAACCAAACAATAATTTCTTTTTCTTTTAGATGATAAAGTTACAAGATTTCTACTGCAAAGAAATTTAATATGCATGTGGTTATATTACCTAAATTCATCATAATAAGTTTTTGTAAGGAAAAAAAAAAGGTTAAATATTCTAACAAATGGGTGTTCAAGGATTCTACACTAATGAACTTTTAACGGTTTTTTTTTTTTCCATATAGCCAAGTGATAATTCTGACTCTTTCAAATGTTAGGATTGTGGGATTTAAATGAAGATGTAGTTATATTCCCCAAAATCATCATAATAAATTTTCATACAAAACAAAAAAAAATTTTTTTTTTAAGTCTTAGCTATACTATATTAAATTTATGTTAGTGGTCAATTTTGATATAATAATAAATTTAATTTTTTTAGATTGCAAAAAAAAATTAAAAAGTAAGTAATTATGTTAGTCAAAATCATCATAACGAAGTGTTGTGTGGAAAAAAAAAAATTTGCTAAGAGATGAATGCTAGAGGATACTATAATAAAGAACTTTTAATAATTATTTTTTGATATAACCAAACAATAATTTCTTTTTCTTTTAGATGATAAAGTTACAAGATTTCTAGTGCAAAGAAATTTAATATGTATGTATTTATATTACCTAAATTCATCATAATAAGTTTTTGTAAGGAAAAAAAGAAGTTAAATATTCTAACAAAGGGGTGTTCAAGGATTCTACACTAATGAACTTTTAACGGTTTTTTTTTTTTTCATATAGCCAACTGATAATTTTGGCTCTTTCAAATGTTAGGGTTGCGAGATTTAAATGAAGATGTAGTTATATTCCCCAAAATCATCATAATAAATTTTCATACAAAAAAAAAAAAAACAAATTTTGTTTTTTAAGTCTTAGCTATACTATATTAAATTTATGTTAGTGGTCAATTTTGATATAATAATAAATTTAATTTTTTTAGATTGCAAAAAAAATTTAAAAAGTAAGTAATTATGTTAGTCAAAATCATCGTAATGAATTGTTGTGTGGAAAAAAAAATTGCTAAGAGATGAGTGCTAGAGGATACTATAATAAAGAACAAATAATTATTTTTTGATATAACCAAACAATAATTTTTTTCTTTTAGATGACAAGGTTATAAGATTTCTATTGCAAAGAAATTTAATATGGATGTAGTTATATTACCTAAATTCATCATAATAAGTTTTTGTAAGGAAAAAAAAAAGTTAAATATAGGTGGTAGGCTTGTAGTGTTGCAAGAGGTAGTATATATGAAGTTATAAGCTTTGTGTTAAAGGTGGTGAAGTTGTGGGAATGGTGGTGTCATTAGTGTTGGAGGCCTTAGATATGGAGGTTATGTCAATAAAAGAAGGTAGTTGTAGGGTGTGGATAGATATATTGTGGAGTTGAAGGTGGGCTAATGAGGGCGTTGGAGATGATCATGGTTTGTATGGTTAGTTAGGGTAATGGCCATGGGTAAGAGTCATGTCATTATGAGAGGTGTGGATGGATTAGGAAGGTGTGTGGTATGTTGTGTGTATGTGTCGTGGCCAAGGAAGAAGTTGTGTGATAAAGGTTAAAGGTTCCCCCATGGTTGTTTATTCATTGTGTTAGGGAGGTTTCATTGCAAAAGTGGAAATGTGGTGAGTGGGTTTCCTTTTAGTGAAGATTACATGAGGCTAGGAGCTTTTGTGGTCATGGGTTATGGAGGCTTCGTTAATGGCAAAGGGTAGTTGGTCATGTGGATTGACTATAGTGGAAGATTATGAGGTTGGTGGTAGGTTTATAGAAGAAGCAAACGTGTGTGGAAAGGTTGGTTGGCCATGGGTGATGTTGACATTAGTTGAGATGTGGATTATGATGGAAAACAACAATCTCAATTTGGTACCATGGAGAACTGTGAAAAATAGGTTGTGGAGTGGAGGTGTTATATATATATATATATATAATGAAATGCAAAATAAATAACCCTGAATGTAAAGAACAATAGAAAAAGTAATAGAGGTAAAAGAAATGAAATAATATTTAAGAGGTTTGGTAAGAATGTCTTATATACATCCTTTGATGATGATGATCAATCCACTAATCTTCAAATTAGAAAATTACAAAATAAAATTAGGAGGCTTTTACTTGGTAAAGAGTTTTTTTTTCACACAAATATTGACTAAAGCCACTTCAATCCCTTAGCTAGAGGATGTGCTCCTATTAACAGACCCCTAAGTCTTAGAAAAACAATTCATATATAATCCATGTGGGAGTAGGATTCCTAAAATAGAACAATCTAGTTGAACCAAAAACAACAAATCTCTACCTTGGTGCATAAGCATCCATTGCCAACTTTCAAAATTCAAAAAATTCTTTGACAAGTAAACAAACCATCTTTTCCTCTAAATACATACCAAAAGATGTTCAAATTGACAAGATATTAACTAAGTTCAAATAGTGAGAATAAGGTATGTCACCATCTACTACTAGAAGTATATGTCATCATATCAAAAGATCGAGTAGACATGCAAGTCTCTCTTATTAGTCTGCTACTTGCGATTGAATCTTGCTAATTTATTGTTGTGGAAGTGCTTGATTTAAAACATTTTCTTCCTTTCTAATACCTTTTTCTGTCATTGAAGGTTCATTACTTGTCTTATTAGAATTTGCTCAATTAATTGTTGTTGTCTCAAGCTTTACTTGTTTTGAACTATTCACAATATGTTTTTAAGAACAATCATTTTTTACATGTTTCAATAAAGTAGATAAATCAAAAGTCACATTCTTGCTAAAAATTATTTTCTTTGAATCTAAACACCAAAAGAAAATATCCTTTCATACCTAGACCCCATGAATAATGCTCTCTTGGATTTCAGATATAATTTAGATTCCTTCACATGAAGGAAAGTAGTGGAACCAAAAATATTGAAGGAATTATAATCATTTGTAGGTTTTCTAGACTAAGTCTTAACAGGAATTTTGCTCTCAATTAATCCAGTAGATGGTATACAATCTAACATTTGACAACATATATTGAACTTTTTCCAATAAAATTTGATTCATACACTCTGAAACCCCATTCAGTTGTGGTGTGTATCTAACTATGAAGTGCAAAATAATGTCCTCATTTTGACATACTTGGAAAGATAGGTCACTTTTGCATTCACCACCATTATTTGATCTAGTCATTTGATATTCTTTCTAGTATAATTTTCAATAATCTTTTCCCATTTAAAAAGACCCCCAAAACTTCATCCTTGCATTTCATGACATACAACTAAACCCTTCTAGAGAAGTCATCAATAAAGAAACAAAATAGAGCATGCCTCCCAAAGAAGATACTTTGATTGGTTCCCAAACATCTATATGCAGATAATCTAATATATATGCCTTTAGAATAATGAGTTGCAATCTCAAATTTTACTTTTTTTTTCTTTCCAAAAACTTAATGCTCACAAAATTCTAGTTTGCAAGTTTTTTCCTTCAATAATCCTTGCTTCACTAAATTCTATAAAACCTTTTCACCTGCATCTCGCAAATACATATACTATAGCCTTATAGTTTCTAATTCTTCATCATCTTTAGCAGCTTAATTGTTGATCTAACAATTATTCTCCCTTGAAAGTAGTATAAATTATTAGTAAACCCTATAGATTCCAAACACTTGTAATGAGATGAGGCATTTCTCCATACCAGGAACATACTAAACTTCTATTGAAGTTTTAATTGATCTAAAATGAGTCTTCAATTGGATGGTACCTATTCCTATTATGCCATAAGCATTATTATTGCTCATATAAACAAGTCCATCTTGTAGTTGTTTAAAGCTTAAAAAAAAAAGCACTCCTTGTAGGGACACATGTGATAAGTGGATCTAGTATCCAAAATCCTTTCACATGGGTTATGAAGCAATTAAGGGTAAGCCAACCAAAGTAAAGTATTTGATTATCATCTCCATACTTGGTCATATAAGTATTAGTCATCCTTTCGCCTTTAATTTTTTTTTTCTTTTTAGCTTAGGATAATTCTTCTTCTAATACCTTTTTTAAAGACTAAAGGTCCATTCTTCTTTCACAAGTCTACCTTTAAATTGAGACTTGTCTCATTTTCTAGATTTACAACTTTGGGAGTCACTCACTATTAGTGTTTTTGCTGACATATCTCTATGATCCTTTTGGTCCTTTTTATTGCATAATATAAAAAATTACCTTATCCTTACCACAAAGCAAGGTGGGGTGGTAAGATATTCACACTCGTTAGGAAGAGAATTTAATAGTAAGAAGCTAGACATTATTCTTATATCCAATATTCTCATCTAAATTCAACAAATCTACTACGATCCTATCAAAGGCATGTATTTGATCATTCATAGACATACGTGGTTAATATTGGAAATGAAAAAGTAATTTCTTTAAATACAATAAATTTTCCATACTCTTTATTGATGTCTATTTCATAATGAAGTATTTATGAATTTTTAGCAAGATATAAACGAATGGAACTACATGCTTAGAAATTGATCTTTGCCCTTTCTTTATCATCTATACCTTGGTTTTTCTTCCAAAGCGATATCCAAATCCTATTGACACCATATATCTAACAACTCGCAACGACATATTCCAAAATTATTAGTCTCATAAATTTTCTCTACCCTAAATTTTGCAGTAGTAACCATAGTTTTGATTGACAAAATCTTTGTAATTTTCTTTTAGCTAGCCCCATATATGACAAACATTTTTGGATAGAACCACAATTTGTCATGCTTTGACCTAATTCCACAAGACTTCAATGGCACCAAATGTTAAACAAACTAGCTCTGCATATAAAGAAAAAATAGCCAAAGTAATAGAGATAAAAGAGGGGATATAATATTTAAAAGGTTCAGTAAGAATTTGTTACTTGTGTCCTCTAGCAATGATAATCAATCTAGTAATCTTTAAATTAGAAAATTACAAAATCAAATTGGTAGGCTCTTACTTAATAAAGTGCTTTCTCTATATAAATAATGACTAAAGCCACTTCAATCCCTTGGCTAGAGCATGTGGACCTATTTATAGACCCTTAAGTCTTAAAAGAAACAATTCATAATTTGTACGGGACACAATTCCTAAAATATAAAAAACTGTAATTGATCCAAAAACAACACTCCCATGGGTTGCCGATTGGTAAAGATGTGTGAGGTGTAGAGTTGTTATGTTGAGTGTGATGGGATGTGAAGACATTGTTGTGTGTGGGAGGTTCTAATAAGGGGTATGGGTTGGCTTAAGATGTGAATGATGGTTGATGAAAAGGAAGTCTTTATGTTCTCGATGGGTGGAGATACTTAGGTGAGAATGGAGTGACCATGAAGGTGACAAGTATGGGTTTCATATAGAATCGGGAGAGGCCCCGACCCTCCACCAATGTGGTAACTCCCTCATTTTTTCTCTCTCTCTTCTTTATTATTGTTATTATTGTTGTTGTATTTATTGTTATATTTAAAAATTTATAATTAAAATAAAAATATGTGTATATATTTTAGGAAGCCCACAAGTTGCATTTATCTGTATAAAAACGTAATAAAAATAAAAAATCAAATTAAATTAAAATTAAAAGAAAAATATAAAACAAAATTGAGACAAAGTTGATAGTAAAGAGATAATGTGTAAGCATAGGACCATAATCAATTTTAATGAAAGCACAAAAGTGGGCTCATATTGATAGGAATAAAATTATGTCTTCATCAAGTCATCATAATCCCTTAGATTTGCATGATTTTATCAAAATTTTAGAGTTAGGTGTGCTACCGTTTGAAAATTGCTTTTGATGTTTGAAAAATTGGAATGGAGCATGAATGGGCTTTTTTTGCATGGATCATTCGAACAGTCCATTAATTTCTTCCTACAGTGGTTCACATGATGAGGACGTTCATATGGTACTCATTGGGTGCTAATTATGGTCTCTTAAAAGGTGTTTTAACATTTATTCTTTCACCATTTCCTTATTTTCTTATCATTTTTCCTTCCTATATTGGTTTTTACAAAGGTCTCGCCATTGTAATTTCTCTCTCTATTCTTCGTTTGATCCATCTCTCTAGGGCTCCTCTACTTTGAGTCTTCCACATTTTCACTATTCAAAATTTTCAGTTTAGTCTCTATTCTTCTTGATTTCATTGTGTACCAAGAGAAGACCATCTTCAGTCTTTAGTTAAGATTAAATTAGGCTGGGACAGAGAGATATTTCTTTTTAGATGCATATGTTTATCAGTTTAAACATTTTGTATTGTATCATGTTCCAATGATGGAATATTGTGGATACGAATATGTTATTAGGCATTTGATCTATTTTTGTCATGATTGTGCCTTCTATGCTATTTTCATCTTCTTGTTTTCACTGTTTATTCTACTAAATTATCTTACTTCCTCCTACTCATTTTTGTGACAACAATGAGGGAGTAGTACTTTATCATTCGTACTATTATTGTTTTTTCCCCACTTTCAAGGATATGTCTAAATATGTGGAAGTTACAGGTGAAACCACAAAGAATTGTTTGAGAAGCTTAGTAGAAATATTTTTGTAAATGAGTGCATAGTGGTCAAGACTTGTATTCATTATGGGCTTAGTGAGTTATATTTTGAGAGTTTTGGGGGATTCATTGTAATCTTTATTTTGTCATAAAATTATCAAAAGAGGAGATTGGTAATTCTTCAAGTTAGGTTGGTTTATATATCATTAATTCTTAACACTAATTTTCTTGTGTCTACACTATTATGATCAAGTTTGAGGTGGTCAAAAGATTATTTTCATCAAGGTAATTAAGTAGGTACTAGGAGTGTTAGAACAATGCAATAGCTATGTACAATGCAATAACATGGAAATTCACAGAAAAATACACAAGAAAACAACCAAAAATAAAGGAAACTAAGAAGTTATTTCAAGATTATTTTTGGAAGTTATTTCAGTAGAAAGGCATAGTTGTACATTAATTGGCAAGCCTCAACACATCGTTATGGTGCTACGTTAAAAAACATAAGGTGTTGTGTCATAGATGTGAAAGATGCGTGTACATACTAACCGGTATAAGATTCTTGAGAGCAAGTGTATTTTCTTTTCATATTTAATGTATTTTTCTATAGTTTTTTTACCTTTGTTTTTATTTTTTATTTTTTATTTTTTTTTATTTTAAGACTCCGTGGGTATCTCCCCCCAACACACACATATATATAATTAATTAATTAATTAAGATAAGTTCTTAACTTGGATATAAACATCTTGGACTATATATGTACTCACCCACCTCTTGGTATTCATATATCTTAGTACAAATAAAATGGATATTAATTAGTACAATACTATTGATTGGATTTAGGTTAGGCTTGGATTTCCCAATCTTCTAACCCAAATCATACCCATCTCTAATTTGGGTTAATATTTTTTGTTTAAGCCCTACCCAAAATACAAATTAAATTAATTATCCCTACTCGTAAAAAATTAACATGGCTGGAGTTGGTTGAGTTGAAAACTGTTGAAGAAGAACCAACCTTGAACTAGGGAGTGTTAGAGCATAAACTAAAAGGAAAAACAACCAGTTTGCAAGAACTTCTCTTAGGAATAAAATCAAACAGTTGGTACGCAGTCAACCAAGATCAAGAACACAAGAGACTTATCGTGGTTCGATCAACTTGATCTACATCCACACTGATTTCCTGAAGCCTTTATTCAATTGTGCCAACCAGAGATTACACAAGAATAAAAAACAAAGAAATTACAAGCTTTTCCCCAAGAACCCTCCTCACCTCTGTTTCTTTCTATACAAGATAACCTAAACAGACCTATGGTTATGGATTTGCAAAGCTCTCTTGATTTCTTGCTCTCTGTTCTATACAACTAAATGCCCCATTTTTAGTTTTCCCGAGACTGCACCTTTTATATCAATCACAAACCTCTAACTAACTAACAAAGGCTGCCATCCGTTATTTTCTCAGCCAGCTTTATTGTTTGTTAGTTGAGCTTAGTCAACAGCCTTGCCACTTGTCACTTGATAATTGACAAACTCTACAAAACTCCACCTTGACAACCTATTAAGTTGACAAGTGTCTGAACTACCTTAAGGTCTCAGTACTTTCCCTAATGGGAAGTCTTCAGCAATCTCCCATGTTGATCAAATTCAAACAGTGTTTGAACTTAGTTACATTTAGAGACTTAGTCAACATGTTAGATGGATTGTCTTTAGTAGGAACTTTTCCAACTCCAATCTCTCCTGCAGCAATGATATCTCTCACAAAGTGCAGTCTTACATCAATGTGTTTGGACCTTTTGTGGAAGGATTGATTCTTGGCTAAATGCATTGTACTTTGGTTATCACAATATACAACAACTTTACCTCTGTACATAGCCAATTCTTCTGTAAAACCCTTCAGCCAAATTGCCTCCTTCATAGCCTCTGTCATTGCCATGTATTCAGCTTCAGTGGTTGAGAGAGCTACCACTGACTGAAGGTTGGCCTTCCAACTCACTACTTCTCCAAACACTGTGAATACATATCCAGTAAGAGACTTTCTAGTGTCAATGTTCCCAGCATAATCAGCATCTACAAACCCTTGTAACTGAGTTCCCAACTGACTATTACCTCCATAAATTAGGCCCAAGCTTCTAGTACCAGCTAAGTATTGAAAAAGCCACTTTACTGCTTGCCAATGTGGCTTTCCAGGGTAGCTCATGTATCTACTTATCATGTTAACCGCATATGTAAGATCAGGCCGAGAACACACCATAGTGTACATCACATTACCCACCATGCTAGCATAAGGTATCATTTCCATAAACCTTTTCTCTTCATGAGTCTCAGGTGCTTGTGTTATAGAAAGTCTAAAATATTGTCCTAGAGGAGTAGTCATTGTCTTTACATTATTCATCTCAAATCTGCTTAGTACCTTTGAGATGTATGAATTTTGAGAAAGCCTAAGTACCCTCTTGCTCTTGTCTCTTTCTATCTCCATTCCCAAAATCCTCTTGGCTGAACCAAGATCTTTCATTTCAAATTCAACCTTAAGCATCTCTTTGACCTGCTCTAAGTGTCTTTTCTCCTTACATGCCACCAGCATGTCATCCACATATAGTAAAAGATATACCATGCTGTCTTCAGTTAGCTTAAAATATACACATCCATCATGGCTGCTCCGATTGAATCCAATATCCAGCATGTACTTATCAAATCTCTTATACCATTGCCTAGGTGATTGCTTTAGGCCATAAAGAGATTTCTTAAGTAAACATACCTGACTATCCTTGATTCCTTCCCCAAAGCCTTCGGGTGGTTGCATATAAATCAGCTCATCAAGTTCTCCATGCAAGAATGATGTGTTCACATCCAGTTGATCCAACTCCAAGTCTTCATGAGCTACAAAAGCCAACAGCAATCGGATTGAACTGTGTTTGACTACAGGAGAGAATATCTTATTGTAGTCAACTCCCTCCTTTTATGAAAACCCCTTAGCCACCAACCTTGCCTTGTACCTTGGAGCCTCATTCCTTAGTGTCCCTTGCTTTCTTTTGAAAACCCACTTGGAGCCTACTGCCTTTCGGTCCTTGGGTTTAGTGACCAATTCCCAAGTTTCATTTTTCCTTAAGGAATCCATCTCCTCTTGTATAGCTTTTACCCACTGATCAGCCTCATTGCTATTGATGGCTTCTTGGTATGTTTTTGGCTCCATATCCACTATTTCTTCAGCTACACTCAATGCAAATGCTATCATCTCAGCTTGGCCATATCTCTTGGGAGGTTTGACTTGTCTTTTCTGCCTGTCTCTTACCAGACTATAGGATTCTAGCCCTTGAGTTGGTTCATCTTGTCTTTCATGTACAATTTCTTCTTGAACTGTCTTTGATGAAGTCTCTTTAGACTTTTCAAGTTGCAAAGTCTCATGTTCCACCTCAAACTGTAACTGATCTGACCCTTCCACATCTTTGGCTGGAGTTTGTTTTGACATATCTTGCTCATTAAAAGTTACATCTCTGCTAATTATACACTTCCATTTGCCTTGTGTTTCTATCCACAACTTGTAACCTTTAACTCCTTTCGGATACCCCAAGAAAATACACTTTACAGCCCGTGGTTCTAACTTATCTGTTTTGGTGTGTACATAAGTTGTACATCTAAAAACTTTGAGATGTTGATAATCTGCAGCTTTCCCAGTCCACTTTTCTTGAGGGGTTTTGAATTGTAATGCTGATGATGGGCTCTTGTTGATCAAATGGACAACTGTTTCTGCAACCTCAACCTAAAAAACCTTTGACAACCCTAAATGTGACAGCATGCATCTCACCCTCTCCAAAATGGTCCTATTCATGCGCTCAGCTAGGCCATTTTGTTGAGGTGTATATCTGACAGTTCTATGTGTAGCTATGCCTTCCTTTTGACAAAATAAATTAAAATCATTTGATAGGAATTCAAGCCCATTATCTGTTCTCAACTTCTTCACTTTTCTGTCTGTCTAAGTTTCAACAAGAATTTTCCATTCTTTGAACTTTAGGAAGGTCTCACTTTTATTTTTAAGAAAATAAATCCACACTTTCCTAGAGTAATCATCAATAAGGGTTAAGAAGTACCTTGCTCCACCTATTGATGGTAGCCATGATGGTCCCCACAAGTTAGAGTGTATGTAGTCCAGCTGGTTTTGTGTTTCATGTATTGCTTTGGCAAACTTCACCCTTGTAGCCTTGCCAAACACACAATGTTCACAAAAAGGCAAATCTGTCAGCTTGTAGTTTCCCACCAGTCCTTGCTTCTCCAACTCTTGTAGTCCCCTGTGGCTGATGTGACCCAACCTCTGATGCCGTAGCTTGGTTGTCCCCACATCCTCCTTCAGCATAGTAGAAACTTTGCCTGTCACAGTCTGGCCTATAAGAGTATACAACCCATTTTTTATTGTCCCTTTCATGACAGTAAGTGAACCTTTAGCCACTCTCAAAGAGTTAGGTTCTGACTTGAATGTATATCCTGACTTGTCCAACATTCCAAGTGAGATAAGGTTCCTTTTTAACTCGGGTATATACCTGACATCTTCAAGAACTCTTTCAATGCCATCATAGTACTTGATCATGACAGTACTAGTACTAAGAATCTTGTAATGTTTATTATTGCCCAACAGGACATAACCTCCATCAGCTTCTTTAAAGTCTTCAAACCAAGCTTTGATAGGACACATGTGAAAAGAACACCCTGAATCAAGTATCCACTCCTTGCCCGAGTCCACCTCTACCACGTTCAGCACCTCAACACTGTCATATCCATCCAAAATCACAATAGCATCACCCTCATTCACGTTTTTTTTTTTTTTTTTTAACTGTGTTTTGTCTTTTATCCGGGCAATCCTTCTTGAAGTGCCCTTCCTTGTGGCAAATAAAACACTTGAATTTCTTGGTCTTGGATTTTGATCTGGACTTTGAATTCTTGCCTTTCTTTTCTCGTTTTTCAGATCTACCCTTGATGTTTAAACCCTCACTCGACTCCTCCTTGGATTCTTCTTGTTTCTGTAATTCTCTAGCATGCAAAATGGATTGCACCTCGTCAAAGGTCAGGCTGTCTCTCCCATACATTATGGCCTCTTTCATATTAGTATATGATGCATTTAAAGAAGTCAGTAACAAAATTGCTTTATCTTCATCTGATACTGCGATATCAATATTTTCCAAATCTAAGATTATCTTATTGAAGTGATCAAGATGCTCTTCAATTGACATACCCGGGGTCTTCTTGAATGTATATAACTTGATCTTCTTATGTAATCGATTTGCTAATGACTTGGTCATGTATAGGCTCTCAAGCTTGAGCCACAACTCAGCTGTAGACTTTGCTTTGGCCACCTCTCTCAACACAGTATCACCTAAAGAAAGAATGATAACACTGTGAGCTTTCTCCAACAGCTCTATTCTCTGCTTTTCTTGCATGGTATTGGGTAGGTTTTTATCTCCAAGTAGGGCATCTTAGAGCCCTTGTTGAACCAGCAGTGCCCTCATCTTTAGTCTCCATAACTCGAAATCATTTTTGCTGGTAAACTTTTCTACATCGAACTTTGCAGTCCCCATTATAACCCAAAGGCTCTGATACCAATTGTTGAAGAAGAACCAGCCTTGAACTAGGGACTGTTAGAGCAAAAACTAAAAGGAAAAACAACCAATTTGTAAGAACTTCTCTTAGGAATAAAATCAAACAGCTGGTATGCAATCAGCCAAGATCAAGAACACAAGAGACTTATCGTGGTTCGATCAACTTGATCTACATCCACACTGATTTCTTAAAGCCTTTATTCAATTGTGCCAACCAGAGATTACACAAGAATAAAAAACAAAGAAATTACAAGCTTTTTCCCAAGAACCCTCCTCACCTCTGTTTCTTTCTATACAAGATAACCTAAATAGACCTATGGTTATGGATTTGCAAAGCTCTCTTGATTTCTTGCTCTCTGTTCTATACAACTGAATGCCCCTTTTTTAGTTTTCCCGAGACTGCACCTTTTATATCAATCACAAACCTTTAACTAACTAACAAATGCTGCCATCCGTTATTTTCTCAACCAGCTTTATTGTTTGCTAGTTGAGCTTAGTCAATAGCCCTGCCACTTGTCACTTGATAATTGGCAAACTCTACAAAAACATATGTGCTAAAGAAGTGAAAACAACCAATTCCATGTAGTTGTTCATCATTGGCATTCTCCAAGCCTCTTCATTGCCTGTTGTAGGCGCAATCTTTAGAGTCATTCATTTAGGCCCTCTAGAGTGGGGAGCTTGATACGGCTGTTTGGGTGCGGGGTGGAGTGTTTTGAATAGTACATGTGGCATGTGCTTATGTTTGAGCGCTTGGGGCAGAATTGTTTGTTTGTAGCTGTTAAGTTCATTTTAAGTCAATAAGTTGTATAATCATGTGCAAGTACTGCCTCATGACAAAGGGGTTTTTTCTTTATATCCATTGCAATTTTGTTACACTTTACATTATGTTCAAGGTGTTCACTACACAACAAAATTTTCTCATCTATATGCATATATATATATATATATATATATATATATATATAAAGAGACAGGGATTTTATAAAGCATCACCTAAACCCTCTTTACATCCAACGATGAAAATATCAGTAATTACGGATATATCGGTACTTTGATTTTACGGATATATCGAGGATATATCGGATATATCGGAGATATATCAGATATATCAGAGATATATCGACGGATATTTTGGAAAAAAATATCGATAAGCCTAAATTGATAGAAATTTATAAAATATAAGAAAAACTTCATAAAAATGTAATTAGAAGTATAATGATATTTTTAAGTTGTTTTATTAAATAATTTGATATAAGTATAATATGATTTATTATATTTGATAATAATATCGTATGCATCGATAAAAATACGAATTTTATAAGTGTACATTTATTATTAAATTACATCAAATATTATTTTATAATAATGTTATAATATTTAATTATAATATATTTAATTTTAAAATATATTTAATATTAAATATATGATTCATTTAATTTAATTATATTAAATGATATAAAATAAATGATAATATATCTATAATTTTTTAATATTTAATTAATCTATTAATAATATTAAAAATATTATGAAAAAAATTATGATGATAATTTTTATATATTTTTTATAATAATTATAATTAATTTGTTTTCAAAAATATTCTTTTGTGCTTACTTTTAATATACACGTTTGGTTAAAATTAACAAAGGGGAATGGAGGTCTTATATATGGGCAAAGTGGGGAATGGAGCCCGGGTAGGAGACTAGTTGGAGAAGAGGAGCTTGGGTAGACTGATAGGCCTGGGCAGAGGGGCAGGTGGAACCATGGAGGTCTTGTATATAGGCAAAGTGGGGAATGGAGCCCGAGCAGGAGATTGGCTGGGGAAAGGGAGCTTGGGCAGAGGGGCAGGCAGTTTGGGCAGAGGAGGGCGTTTTCTTTTTGCAGAAAAATCGGCGATAAATTGAAGAAATATTGGAGATTTTTTTTTTTTTGTGACAACAAATTAATGAAAAAAATTAATGATTTATCACCTCCAACCGATATATCACCGATATATCAGTGATTTTTTGGTGATATTTATCGACATTTCTCATTTCTGATATATCACCATGATTTATCGTGTTAAAACCTTCCGATATACGATATATCGTTAATATATCCCGACATTTTTCTCCCTGTTTACATCCACCATTTTAATGAATTTTTTTAGGACATAAACGCCATTTGCTGAAATCCATGACGTACTCTTCAACACAAATAAAGAAAAAAAATAAAATTAGAACTTGTGGTGTCCTGTCCTCTAAGACTAGACATAGCTCAGATGTCCATTACTCATGATTATAGTTGAAATGTCCAGAAGTGAAGGATTGGACATCTCAATTATGTTTGACTTTCTAGGATCGGAGAGCATGAATTCCAATGTTTTTTTTTTTTTTTTAATTTTTCCTCCATTTACATTACAATTTTTCATGATTTCTCACTTCTAAATCATACCTACATTATTCCTAATTGTTTTTCAACCATTTTTACAACAAGTTTTTTTTATTAAAAATTATAAAACCCTAAAAGATTTTCATGTTCCATGTTGTATGGATTCAAACAAAATACAAAAAAAAAAAAAAATGAAATTAGCTATGAACATAGTTATAATAGTCTTTTTATATTAAATAAACTTCAAATAAGATGATTTGTAACTAAAGTTTGTGGTTGAGAAGACATAGATTGAGAGATAAAGGAAGAAAAAGACGAGTATAGGGAGAAAATAATAGGAAGGGTGTCTTGAATTTTTTAAAATTGTAGGATGAACATATTTAAAAGTTTTAAAGTTTTTATGACGTCATGTAAAATATATATCAAAGTTATATTAACAAATGATTAGGCCTCTGTCCAAAAATGATGACCTTATAAAGAGTTTTATTTTATTTATTTATTTTATTTTTCATTTTCACAATCATCACCTAAATGGATAGGAATTGGCTAATACCGCTGTTTCTGATTATGGACTAGTGGCATAAGTAGCTAAATCAAGTTCACAAAATTGAAGGGGCAATGGCCCGAAACGAATACCTTGCAACATGTTTATAAGTAAAAAGAGCCAAATGTTATTAAATTGTCAGGGTTAGGATTAGTGCCCTCCTAAGCCAAGCAAACCCAAACCCAAAGCTATAAAGCCTATAATGGTCTGAGCCCATCCCAGCCAAGCCCTTGCAAATTCCTTATTATATCGTATCTTGTGAGCACAATTTGATTAAAACCTCTTGTATTTTGGTCAAATGTCTAAAAGGTTAACATCTCATCTTGCAAGGGGCGTTGGATACCACTACATGTAGAGTGGGAGGTATGTTTGTTGAGTTGAATTTGGTGAGTGTATATATAAGTCAAGAATGCCAGTTTTACACGGACATTGTATTTTTGTGGCATCAAATGCAAGATAATTAAATCGATGTGAATCCGCGCTGGTCAGAGAACTAATTAATGTCGAACATTTAGTGCATGAAATGCCTTTCCCCAACAGACAGGCATGCAGAAGATACCATGCCCACAAGTTAAGATTTGTCTAAAGCACTAAAAAACAATACCTTACTTCCCTTGAAAGACAAGCTTTATTCTCATACCGTGTAGGACCATTTATGATTTAGCTTTATTCTCTCTATGCATGTAGGGCCATTTCTTATTTCTTTTTTCTGTTGTATATAAGCCATGTATGAATCCGAGTGCACTTAATAATTATTAACAGTATGCTGTAGCTTCCTAAAGCACAAACACTTCCATGGACTCCTCATTTTGTCTTCGGTATTGCAGCCTGTCCAGTCTGCCCCTTCGTGTGCCTTCGACTGTGAATTTTTCAAGGGCTAACAAACCCCATTTCAGTTTTCACCCTTCTTCCCTTTCTCTTTCTAAGAGTTCCAGGAGCGGCCCCATTAGACACATCCCTAGTCCCATAACTTGCGCCACCAATGGGAGCAATGGATTTTCGAGGCCTGCAACAAACGATAAAGGTGATAACAATATTGCAAGAGGTACAGTACGGGTCTCTTTGGCTATGGCTTGTGTACTTGGGATCATTGGCTGCAGTTACACAATGAAGCATAAAGCCCATGCATTTCCGCCGATTGGTTCTCCATGGGGTGCAGAGACTGCTACCAATAAGGTTCTCTTCTCTACCCAATATTGTAACTTTTGTCATGCACATCTATAGTAATTTATATTGAATATGGAAGAGGCTAGGCTTGGGATCAAGCTTAGGCCATCAAATTTATTGGAATGAACCTTAATCCGTATTGTTTATGGATGGTTTAACATAGTCATAATTTTTGGTCCTGAAAAATTTGAGAGAGAGTGCAAGGGGAAGAAAATAAAGAGAAAAAGTACATAAAAAAAGAGTGAAAAAATATCAAATTAATAAATTATTTTTATATGTTATTCCAAATTTATTTAATTTATTTTAACTCTTATAAATAAAGATAAATAATTTTAAAATATATAAGTTGATTTTTTTTTTTGGTACTTTCAGAATAAAATCAAATATAAGAAAATAATTTTCTTTAATATTTTTTTTATAGTATTTTTCAAGAACCAAATGTAACCTAAGAGTCAATTCCATGTATGCTAGCTTGAGGTTAATTGTGGTAGGGCAAAACCAATCATGATAGCATGTTTTTCCCAAAAAAGAAAAAAAAGGTTTCATGCATAAACTAAATTGGTGTACGGAACTGAACAGTTTCACACTCAATGGCATAGAACGACATATATATTTACAAAATGATGACTGTTTGTTATGTGAATTTGCTCAGTAAAACAATATCGCGCACTCATTTGACCTGAATAGCATTCTTCTAATTCACATTTACACTTACAGGCCAATAGGTTTATAGATCAAATGGATCGTGGAGTGGCACCCTCCAAAATTGATGAACAATTGAAGAACACATTCATGGAAAACCCAGAAGAAGCTTACAATGTACAAATGGAACTAATAAGGATTCATATCAATCGGGTACGTAACATAATTTTTCCGACTCTTATTAAATAAAATTAATAACATTTTATCAGCCTTGCAGCTAATGATCATACACCGGCGGCCTGCCCCGTGGGCTTTATATTCGGGTTTGAACAATAGAGGTTGGTCCAAAAAAAGACTAAGAATAAAAAGGGATATTTTTACATTTTTTTAATTTGAAGAAAAAGGTAAAAATTAGGTAGGCGTAAAATAAAAAAGACACCCTCCCTGTAAAACAAAATCAGACTTGTAAAATTATGCAAGTATTCTAGTTTTCTTCATTTCATCAAATCCAAACCATGGCTTTTATTTTCTTTCCCTTCTTTATTGCTCGTCTTTTTCATCAAATTCCTCTTCCCCAAGGACAAAGCATGCATCCATAGTTGGCCATAAGGGTGCAACTTGGGCAGGTTGGCTTGATCCAATTTGAACCCAACTTGAAGTTTAAGTGAGCTTAGATAATCATTTTCAATACTAAGGTTGAATTTGAATTAAGTTTTTCTCAACCTAAACTCAATTTAGCTTGGGGTCGGAACAAAGTTCAAACAACCTGAGCATAACTTGAATTTGATTTAATGTTTTTACCATATTTATAATGTATATTATCGTATATAATAATATTCATTTTCTTTTTAGATTTTTTTAAATATCAAATTATATTATAATATATGTTATTTCAAAGATATGTAAATTTATTTTTACATTTTTAGATTATTTTGAAATTTTATCATATTTACTATTTAAATTTTCATATAAATATATAGAAATTTTTTTTTTAAAAAACATTTTAGATGGATTTTGAACTAAGCAATCCAATTGACTCGACCAACCTAGCTCTAACCTTACCAACTCAAACTCCACAAACACTTAAAGAAATAAGGTTGGGTTGCACTTAGCTTGAGTACATCGGGTTAGAAGTCGGGTTGGAATAAGTTTTTGTTGATTGTTTCTTAATTCGAATTGGACTCACGTTAGTTATAAACTCGATCAACTTACCCAAGTTACAACCCGAGTCACCCATGATCTTGCGACCATGACCGCTCCCTTTCTCATTACTTTTGTTTTTTTATTTAATTTTTCAAAATCAAAATGGAGAAGAAAAATGAGATGAAAGAGGAATAAAATGAAATTGGGAAGTCAAAAGGTGGAGGAGAGGAAGGGAAGAACATGAGATTAGAGCTAGGTTTGGGTAAGAGGAAGAACATGAGAATAGTTACACAATTTCACATAGCTATTTTTACCTTTTAAAAAAGTAAAACAACTAGTAGGTATGATCAAATATTTGTGGGGCACATGTAGATTCGCCCTAATTATATATATTCAAATGGAAAGCAAAAGGGGTTCTACATCAAAGTTTTTACCTTTAACCTCACCTTGCATAACTTTTGTGATATAAAAGCCTTCAATACTTTAGCCCTTCACTACTTTGGCATGTTCACTCATCTTTTCTGTTTTCCTTGTTTCTTAAATGAAAATATTTATTCTCTTACAGGGAAAATATGATGAAGCTAGCAGGCATTGTGAAGATCTTTCTAAGAAAGAAATATACTATAGTCGCTACTTTAGGACAGACCAAAGATATCATCTTTACAAGGTTTGTTAATTGTTGAAGAAAGTTTTAATTATCAACTAGACTAGCATAAGCAAAACTTTAAGTGTTAAGTGAAAGCTTTTAGTGTTAGGTGTTACAAATTATCCAGGAAATGGATAGATTTCACCTCTCATCCTTTCATTCCCATTTAGAAGTTCAATCGTAGGAGGTATTTGATTTTTTTTTTTTTTTTTTAACTTACTGTTGAATAAAATTTATTTTCAGATTTTCAATTGTTTGCTTTTAATTAATTAATTAATTTTTTATTTTAAAATTTTTTTGAATGAATAAAAAATGTTAAAATATTCGATTTTTTGTTTAATGTTAAAAATAATTTTTGAAATAACCAAAACACAATCTTAATATAACTTTTACCCTATTAATCTTCAATACTTAACAAAAATAAAATAATAAAAAACAAATGACTAAATACTTAAAATTATTAAGTTGTATTTAGAGTTAAGTGAAATTAAGTTCTATTTATATTTAAGTAAAACAAACAAACAAACATCACTTATAATCTTTTATATATATATATACATCTTCCATAAAACCAAACTTTTAAACTATGATTGAGTTGGTAAAAAGTTCTCTCCTTGCAGCACAGTTTACAAATATGACTTCATCTAAATAAACTTCATTGAAGTTCCCAAGCTATTTATTTGACCAAATATTTTGCTAGACCTAGTGAAACATAAGTAAGGTAATAAACTTAAAAAATAATTCTCTCATGGGATTTTATCTTTTTTGTTAATTATTAAAATTCCCAACTTATTTTTTCAATCAAATTTTATGCTTCAATTCAAGTCTATTGATAGAATTTACTTTTGCAGGGTATTGTATATGCCATGTGGTATAAAAATGATGTCAAGGCAAAGGAATGCTTTCAGAAATACATTGATATCCTAGATGCATCTCCAAAACTTGGATGAAAGACTATTCACCCAAGGGCAGAATAATTGCATCTTTGACTGAAAATTAATTGTTCAATTGTGTTTTGGGTTTGTGTTGTGTCTGAGGTTTTAATCTAATAATTTCATGCAACAATCGAAGAGAGAATCCAAAATTTTTAGGATTTTCATAAAAATTTCTTTATGCTTTGTTTCTATTAGATCCTCTATGAAATATGAAATATGAAATATTTGTTATTTCTCCACTTTTTTTTGAAGCCATCAATTGTTACACACCAGAATAAAAAAAACCATGGCTCCACTTAGATTTCAAAGAATAGAGTTTGAAGCGGGAATACTATGAGAGTATTAGTTATAATTAACCTCAAACAGTTGTTATAAATTCAAATGGACATCTTTCTATTAATTGATTAGTCATTTTACAACATCGAACAAGTATCTAGTTTCATGTATCTTTTGCTTAAACCTATCAAGGAAAAATTTATTTATAACTTAGAGGGTGTTTGGTAAATTAACTTAAAGTTATTAAGTAAATTAAGCATATATGGTAAAATAATTTAATATCATAACTTAAAGTTAAAATTGACTTTGCAATAGTTAACTTTGTTACAAACTAAATACAAATTTAAAAGAAGACAAACAACTGATAAAGCAAAAGTAAGATTGGAAGAAAAGTGATGTTCTGTTGTGTTTCATTCATTAATCAATAGCCTTTACATAGGCTTTATGCCAATGTGTAAAACAATAACATAACAACAAACTAGATGTGCATAAAGTGACCTCCTATTAACTAGCTAAAAACAAACCACAATCTGCAACAAATAAAGAAAACAAATACCTAAAGAATAAGACAAATAGTAATAGACCACGTGAAGACTTTTGACTCTTTCAACAATCCCTCTCTTAAACTGATGTTTACAAACACTTAGTTTAATATTCTAGCTATGAGACACTCTTCTTCACACTAGATCTTCCAATTTTCATACACCAAGCAACTTTCTAAACTTCACAAACGATGCTAACTTGAGGGACTTGGTGAATAAATTAGCAATTTGGTATTCACTCCTACAAAATATAAGATCAATTATTCCATCCTCTGTGAGGTCACGCAAAAAGTGATACTTCATATCTATATGTTTTCTTCTTCCATGTATAACATGATTCTTTGAGAGCTTAATAACTGAGCTATTGTCACAAAAAATAGAAGTAGGCCTTTCTTGCTTGAAATGAAGTTCTTCAAGAATTTTCCTCAACCAAATAGCTTGATAAGCACATGAAGTTGTAGCTACATACTCTGCTTCAATGGTTGATAGAGTGACAATTTGCTACTTCTTTAATGACTATGAAACGACCCTGATCCCAACATAGAAACATGCCATGAAGTGTTTCTTCTATCATCTATATTTCTAGCAAAATCACTATTAGTAAAGCCCATCAAATATGATTTTCCTCATTTCTTATAGAGCAACCCGAAATCAATAATACCTTTTAAGTAACGAAAAATTCTCTTGGTAGCTAGAAAATGCATCTCATTTAGGTGCTCCATGTACTTGCTAATAAGTCTAACAACATGCATCAAATCTGGCCAAGTTGCTATTAAATACATTAGACTCCCTATGATCTACTTGTAAAGAGTGCTATTAACATTCCTTCCTCCAGGATCTTTCTCAAGCCTCAAACTTGTCTTCTATGGGTGTGCTTGTTGAATTACAATTTTTTAAAGGGAAACTTGTTTAAAATTTCTTGCACATATTTCTTCTAAGAAATAAAAATACCAATAGGGGATTGAACCACTTCTATGACAAGAAAATAATGCATCATTCCTAGATCAATCATTTCAAACTTAGGCATCATAGATTGCTTAAAATTTTCAAGCATATCATAATAACTTCCATTGTAAATTAAATCATTCTATATACAAGCAAACTATGAGCATTTTTTTCTCCATCTCCAATCTTTGTAAAAAGTGTATGCTCATACGAACATTTTTGAAATTCTTCCTTAGAAAAAATAGAATCTATATGACTATATCAAGCTCTTAGAGCTTGTTTTAGTCCACAAAGTGCCTTATTTATTTATTTAAATTTATACACTTTATGCTCACTTTCAAGCTTTACATAACCAAGAGGTTGATTGGTAAATACCTATTCTTGTAGATCACCATGTAAAAATCTCAATTTCACATTTAAGTGGAAGATGGGCCATGAGTTTTGAGTTGCCAATGCAATTACCAATCTGATTGTGTCATGTCTAGCAATAGGAGCAAAAACTTCTTTATAATCTACACCAAATTCTTGCTTATAGACTTAGTTACTAGGCATGCCTTGTGCTTGTCAACTTTACCATTCTCCTTCAATTTTGTTTTGTACACCCACCTGACACCAATTGTCTTGTGCTCTCTTAGAAGATCAGTTAACTTCCAAGTGTTGTTTCTTTCAATAGTTAGAATTTCATCATCCGTTGCCTTCCTCCATTTTACTCTTTGAAAACCTCTTAAAATTTGTAGGATCACAATATGAAAATAGAGGAAAATGTTTAAGTGGGTCCTTAGATTAGTCAATCCTAGTTACCTCATAATTAGTCATCCATATAGACTTTCTTATAGCACATTCTGGGTGTTGCTCATCTTGAGCAACTATTGGTTGTTGATCATTCTCCACCAACTGTTGTCTTCCATCTTCAACTTTTCCATCAAGATCAACAGGAATTTGCGGTTCAACATGTTGTTGTTCCATGGTTAGAACCTCTCTTCATAAAAAACATCATGGTTGATAACAATTTTCTTGGTGGTAGGATTATGTAGCTTATAAGCTTTTGATTGATTACTAACATCAAGAACAATGCATTTTTATCCTTTGTCATGTAACTTCTTCCTCTTCTCATATGGAATATGGGCATATGCAATACACCTAAAATTTTTGAAATGATCTACTCCTCGTCTTTGTTCACTCCATGCTTCCTTTGGTGTCATATTTTGAATAGCAAGTGAAGGACTTCTATTCAAAATATGAATGCTCCAATTGATAGCTTTAGGCTAAAAGCTTTTTGGAATGTCACTCATTGTCAAAAGGCTTCACACTATATTGAGAATTGTGTGATTTTTCCTTTTGCAAGCTCCATTTTGTTGAGGTGTGTAGGCTTTTGTAAGTTGCCTTTTAATCCTATCCATTTCACAAAAAATTGCAAATTCTTGTGGAATGTACTCTTTAACATGATCAATGCACAATACTTTTGTTGGGTTGCCAACTTCTTTCTCAACAAGTGCTTTATAAATTTCAAATGTTGCAAATGCCTCAAATTTCTCCTGCAAAACCTCCTATTATGTGATCAAATGACATAATTTAACTTACAAAGAGCACATGTTAAATTCCATTAACGGAATTGCTATAGTTACTTAGATTTTATGATCACATGTCCTTAGAATCACCTAAGGGGATACACTATCTCAAAGTCTGTGAGATGTCATAATGTCTCTATTGAGAATACCTATTGCTACCAACTTCCATCAATAGGGACCTAATCCATAAAGAATATATGATCACTTTAAGATCTCACCTATAGGTTAACGTCACTCCTAACTTTGGCACAAGCTTAATACTCTCTTGACGTTAAGAGATAATATAGTATGGTAGCTTGGTGAAATTATGATTACCCGATAGTCTTATATTATGACTCATTGTAGGTTATATCCAATGTGTAATTGTACACACTAGTGTACTCACCATGGGATATCCCAATAGCCAAGAGTAGCTATCCCTCAAATTAAAAGATGGGGTACTACAACCTCAAATAGATTGTCTAAGTCTATGAATAGGTTATGAATCATCTACATGTAAGGAAATTCTAGTAACTCCTAATGCGTTCAAGTCATATACAATGCAAGAAATTCTAGGTGAGAGTGCTCATAAAGTATAATTCAAGGAATACAAATAGATAAAAGTGAAACTAGAATATTATTAAATAAATAATGAATTTCAAATCTATTACATCATGTCAGGGCTCTATTCTAACACTTTTTTTTTCCTTATATTATAGGTTAGACAACTTAGTAATGCTATATTCTTATTTGAGTATATGTATGCTAAGGTGTTAGTTAAGAAGCTTGGACTTACTTCCAATATGCACTTTAGTATACCATTGAGTATGAGTACAAACCTTAGCAAGGACGCATCTAGTATAGACGTTGAGAAAAAGCTTTATAGAAGAATGATAGGAAGCCTATGGTTGCTAATAGCTTGTCATCTTGATATATCCTTTAGTGTAGGAGCTTGTGCACATTTGCAAAGTTGTCTCAAAGAATCACATCTAGCTATAATCAAGAGGATAATTTGTATGTGAGTAGTACAATTGATTATGGTTTGTGGTATTTGTTTGATTCCTCACTAAAACTTGCAAGATATTTCAATAATTATTGAGTAGGTAATGTAGATGACTAGAAGAACAATTTTGGTGCATGTTTCTAGAAAAATATATTTATCTTTGTCCACATTTGAGGATGAATACATAGTTGTAGGAAGTTATTATACTCAAACTCTTGTGGTTGGAATAAATATGGAATGACTATGGGTTTGCACATGGCATTATGAGCATATTATATGATAACTTAAGTTCAATAAAACATCTCAAGGAATCCTACTCTACATTCTAAAAGGAAGCGCATTGAAATCCATCATCATTTTCTTAGGGACTTTGTTAGACAAAACATGATATCCTTAATAATGATGTGTTAGGTTTTGTTTGTAGTTTTATTTTATTTTTTACTAATTAGATGAGATGTACTTTCATTGGACTTATCACCTTCTATTTGACTTCAAGTTTCTTTAGACTTAACTTTAGATCATTAATGAGTTAATGTTTTATGACGAATATGCATTTAAAGTCAGTATATCTTATTGAATGACTATCACACAAAATTAGGATGAAGACCATGGAGAAAGAAGATTGAAAATCATGAAATCAGGAAGTGAATAAAATGACAACAAATATGCATATCCTATGTGTAGGTGGGAATTTTAGTCTATGGATCTAGTTCGTATCTTATCAAGGTGAAGGTGGCTTTAATAGGTAGGTTGAAAGGTGCTTTAGAAAAAATATCTTACTCATCATTGATACACATCCTCTTACATGCCTTTGAAAAGATGAGACACTTCGCATGAATCACTCTTATATCAAGTGTCCATCATTGTTCAAGCGGTTTCCTAATGGTGAACCTGCTAGCTAGCACACCTTATAACTCTTAATATCATGTATGACTGTTTAATGTGCATAGTGTATGGTGTAGGTGTGTTTAACTATATATCTTACCAAACCATAAAGAGGAAGGCATCACATCTCACATTGGAAGAAAGTTGAACACTTAGCACACACATGTCCTTGTTGGCACTACAATAGGCAAATTTATAGCTACCACCAATGACTACCACTAAAAGTAAGAAAGGACACTACTATAAGATATAGATGCAGATAAAATGATTGCAATGAAGTGTGACTATGGGGAGGGGGGCGCAATTAAAACCTATGGCTACAACTACATGTGAAAATGCAACCAGAGTTTGTGAAAGCTATTGTCATGACCACTATTTGCTCGTAGCTAAAAGGTTTATATAGTTGCAACTTCTTAAGGCTGTGACTATAGGTGTTATATGGGCACGGATCTTGTTAGTTGCTTAGTGTATGTAGACAAGTTATGCTTGTTGTAACTGTAATTGTTATATGGACTCGGTAATAATTTGGCCATAATTATAGGTCATGCATATTTTTTAATATTTCTAAAATATTTCTAGTGAAATTCTCAAATTGCTTTATCTTGATGGCTTATGACTATAAATTAAAATATTATTAAATAATTTGCTTCAAATATCATTATAGTATCATTACAAATCATTCATTCATAAATCTATTCATTTTTACATTAAAGCATAATTACATTTATAAGAGTACATGAACATATCTTCTGCCTATATATGAAGCCTCCTAGAGCTACCCAAGGGCTTAACCTCTCACTTGTGTCAACAATCACAATCGCAAGTGTTAACTTATCAAATTATAATACACTTAGTTGAGCAATATGTACCAAATATTAAGATGAGCTATATTACATTTTGGAAAATTTGAAAGAATTTCCTACTAAAATGACTCAATAGATCTTGAGATTGTTTAATAGTAATCCCGGTAGGATTGATGACATTTTCGTCTTTAATGAGTGAAGGAATGGTAACTCACCAAGAAATGGATATAATACCCTAGTCTACTATTGAAGCAATCCCTTAGATCAGAAAAGGATGTGCAAATAATACAATGAGTTAGGAGGAAAAAAAAAAATACTATAAACAATTCTAAAGTAGTTGCTTAGTATTTGGAAAGATAAGAGATTTGTTTTGTTTATTTTTTTTAGAGGGATTCATTATGTTTATCAAACCAATTTTATAGCAAAACTATCACCAAAAGTCATGTCCTTGATGCTGAGCTAAGCAATTAATCATCAAACTAAAATCTAAATACGAAAATGTACAAGGAAATGAAAATGAAAGGACTCTAGACCAACTCCAAGAACAGAACTTTTGTGGTTTATCAATAATACCTGGAAGTGATTTCTTGCAGTTAGAGATTCAAGTTCCTTCTTAGGAAAATGTCAAGTGGATCTAGAGGCCATCTTCTAATATTTCAACCTTCGTATTTTTTTTTAGCAAGGTTTCTCATTTTTCCTTATGTATTTTCTCAATCTACTTCAATAAATTAAACAAATTTGTAGTGGGGAAAATCAAATAAAATACTAAAAGAATATACAATTCAACTTTTGTAAGAACTAAATAATAAATTTCTTCTTGAGTCTTTTTAGATTTATCTTTACTAGTTTTCTCAACCTCATCAATGTAGGCTAAGGGAAAGATAGGTACCTACCACAAGGAATTAAGGCAATGTAATGAGAAATGGCATGCTAAAGCAATAAAGAAAGACCAATTAGGTAAAAGAGCAATTTACCTATTAATGAGATGTACATTGATATAACAGAATATTTGAGAAGATCTTCTATGTAAGAACTAGAAACACTTGAAAAATCCTCAAGCATAAGTACCACAATATATGAAAAAGAATATTATAACCTTAGACTTTGAAGAAAGCAAAAATTTTAGACAAATTTTTTTGTCAATGTATAGAGAAGCCCATTAAGAATCTTAATGATGCTCTACCATTGGCTAGCCAAAGGACAATCACTAGGCGACTGCCCAGATAATTCTCTAGATGTTTCTAGTTCTTGAAGAGTTAGTTTGACGAATAATTAAGGTTATAAAATGCAATTTTATAATCTAAGTGACAATATTCAAGCACATAAGGTTAGCAGTAAAGAACCTAAGCAAAGTTGTGATAGAGGAGTCAAATTTCTATTGCATATATGAAGAGAATTTATAAGGAAATTTTAGTTAACCACTTTCAAGACGAATGAATCCAAGTTACAATATTCTTCATGAGAATCTCACTTATCTAATATAAAGAATGAGAGCCAACATGGCAATCTAAATTCATCAAATGAGAAGCACAAGAAAAGGATCCTAATTCTGAATGGGGCATATGAAAGTTATTTAAGTGTCACTGTCAATTAAAACACCTACAACATTCTTATTTATTCTTTTATGCTTAGACCTATTCAATTAAAATTATTTTCTTAACAACCAACATGCTTAAACCTATTGATTTGAAATAAATAAATAAATAAATAAATAAAATCTCCAAATATAGTTTTCAAGCTTTATTTTAAGCTTATTTTGATTCAAAATTCACTTATAAGTACTCGAATTTGTTTTAATGCAACTTGCAATATGACAAGAACATTTAAATTCAAAAAATATTTCATCAATTGATAATATCCAACAAAATTCCAAATTTATATTTGTAGTTAAAAAGTGAATTAATTATTCAAAAATTCAATTCTAAAAAATATTTTGCTTTGACTAAATCATTTTAAATAAAAATGAAAAAAATTCCAAATTCAGCTATAACAATTTCAAAGCCATGAATCTACTTGATGAAATCGTTTAAACCAATTAAAAAAAACCACCACAAACCTAATATAAAGATTAGTGAGATCAAACCATAGCTAGGCATGCCACTTTGGCTTTTCCACGAGCCAAATGGTTTGATCCTCTTCGCCTTGGAAAAACCCTAGATTCCTCTTTGCATGGCAAGAACGTGTGATGGATAAATGGTAATCTCCAGATCCTAAGCAACAGTCTAAGATGAAAACAACAATCTACAATAAGCTTGATTCTGACCTAAACCACAATTGATGGAAGACAACAATGTTAAAGAAGATAAGAGTAAAAGTCAACAGTGAAGGTGAAAAAGGTTCCAATGGTGAAGAAATGGCTTTGAATCTCACACATAGTTCAACTATTAGAGTAGTAAGAATAAGTTTTAGTCCATCTTTAATCTAGGTCCATATGGTAGTAGTCAAATACACATGGCTATAAAATCCTATATCTGCGAGCTAAACAAAATTACGTCTATAAGACCATCTATGGTAGTGGTTGATAAACTATTGTGGCTATATGAGCTCAAAAGTCTAATTATTATATGATCGCACCAACACTTACAGACTCAGGAATAAAATGCATGAAACTATATATTATTTGAGAGAAAAAGTGGATGGGCCTTCATGTGGGCTTAAATGTGACATGAATGGGCCATCTTGTGGGCTTGAGTGATGATATGGATGAGTATTAGCCCCTTGACTCGAATGACACAGTACCAAGGACCTCATTAGTAGGCACCGTACACCCGTGAGGGCCTTATGAGAATGAGGCAAGGTGGAAGTAGAGATTTACTACATCATGAGAGGGGCTTGATGGTGACAGGTGGTGCAGCACATGTTGCTGGCATGGGGTGGTGTTTGATTGAAGTGTACTACTAGTATGCAACACAGTGGGTGCCGCATGTGACAACTCATGGCTGCATGCAACACAGTAGATGTTACGGATGACACAACCCATAGACACATGTCATGTAGCAGCATATTGTTGTACATGACATAGCCATTGTTACACACAATACAAACCACTACTGTGCTCAATGTACGAGGCTATACTACATAAGACACAATAGTAAGGCACCATGTGTGGCACAACTTAACTCGATCAAAATTCAAGTATTGGATTTTGGCATATTGGTATTTTTCCTTTGAAGAGGAACCTCCAAAAGGGAGTCTTCGGGTGGAATTGTGACTTTTTAGATTTCTTGGTGTGAGCTATGTGATGCATGAAGGGACACCTTTGGCTGTAGAGATATGCTCATTTGGGTGGTTATGGTAGTTGCATAACCACCATCCCCAATTTCCAATTTCTTATTTAAATTCAACTATTTGAATTGAAAATTCAAAGACAAGATTGATAATGTCTTGATATAAAAAAGGGGCTCCTACATTGAAAGATAAGGAAGAGTTATCGAGGTTACACCATAGTTGTGGGCTCATGGCTCTCTGACTTAGGCAAATTTTATAAATGTTGGAATACTTAGAAATTTTTTTAATCTTGTTATTGAGAAATACAGGTTGGGAAGATTTCTTGTATCCTATTATTTTGCTTTGATCATACTGCTTTTGCTATTGCATTAGGTTAAGCTAACATAGTAGGGACTTAACATCTCACACTTCAAAAAAGAAAAAATGTAGAAGATTTGTGTGTGTGACAAGTGGTATTAAGCACTACAACAAAATGGTTGAGGGAAGTGTTATAGAAGCCTTAAGAGAAAGGGCTCCTTGGTTGGAAGGAATGCTAGGGGAATGACCAAGTGATGATGACATTAGGCCTCATAGGCAAAGCACATTATTAGAGAAATTCATGTGCAGCGGAATTTGTTGGAAACTCATGACAAAACCATTAAAGATAAAGTGGTTGGTTTGCAGGTAGAGGTGAAGGCCTTGTTGGATGACTTCAAGGCTAGTGTCTAATCTTTTGAAGAAAACATAGCCATCCTTGAGAAGACAGTCCTGCATGGAACTCCCTCTAGTTCTAAAGCTTCTTGTAAGATTAGTTTTCTTGAACCGAAGGATGTCAATGGGAAGAGGAAGCAAAGGAGTTGTAGCATTTTTTGTGGGATAAGGATCAATATTTTAAGGTTGTTCCATCTCAAAGAGAAAGACAGTCTCCATCACTAGTATGTATCTTAGTGGTGATGCCAACAAGCCACATATAGCTTATTTTATGATTAATTGATGTCACTAATTTTATCATATATATATATATTGATAACCATCACATACCTGAAGTTGCAAGAACCTTAACTAAAGTTAATTAAACATTTGAGGAGTTCCACCTGCTGTGCAACAGTTAGTAGATCAGTTCCAGATTGAAATAAACAATAGATTGTTTCATAATAGTTAGAGGTAGTTAGTCAAGTGAACATAAAAAGCATAGTTACTGAGATTTTTACTCTTGAATCATCTTTGAGAAAATCTTGGTAAAAATCAGTTCAAGAATATTTCCTGACAACCAAACATCTTTAAGCTACATGATGGCAACCTTGTCTCAAGCTTCTGATCTACAAGCTAGAGAAATATATATAACTTCATCTAATGGTACCATTAAGCAGATGCAGGTACTAAATCATGCATTACTAATTAAACTAGATAGAAACAACTATATTCTTTGACAAATTCAAATGGAATATGTGGTGTACGTTTACTAATGGATTTGAAGATCATTTTGAAGGACTAAAAGTCTGTCCTCTAAAAGTGACAAGTTCTGGTGATTCAAATCCAAAATTCATTTTGTGGTGATTCAAGTTGAATCTACTCTTCACTTACTCCTGAAATCATGCGACAAATCATTGGTTATCAAACTTCTCATGTTGCTTGGTTTACATTAGAAAAGAATTTTTCAGCCTCATCCAAGGCATGGATTATGCAACTAAGATTAGAATTTTAAACAACAAGAAAAGGTTCTTTCTTAATGATAGAATGTATACTCAAAGCAAAGAATCTTGCTGATTATTTGGCAGCTATGGGAGAACCTATAACAGAAAGAGATTAGATTCTAAAACTTCTTAGGGGTCTTGGAACTAACTACAACTCGATAGTAGCCTCGCTTACAACTTGTGAAGATGATATTTCTGTTCACTTGGTACACAGTATTCTCCTTACTCATAAGCAAAGGTTGTGCTTTCAAAATTCAAGAGCAAAAAATGATGTAATTGCTGCAAATATTACTACCTCACAATACCAGAATTACAACAAGAAGAAGAATCAAAACCGAAATAATTTCATTCCCAACAAGAGTGGTTATAGACACAAACCAAGTAGAAGATCAAATGGTGGCCGAAGTCAAGGATATCCAAACAATCATACAGAACGTCTACAATGCTAATTATGTGGAAAGTTCGGTCACATTGTTATAAGTTGTCATTATCAGTTTGATATTAATTTTCAAGAATTTACCTTCACTAACAACTCTACTACTATTCATAAATCTGCCAACAACAATGAATGCAAGCTATGTTTGCATCTCCTGCCATTCCAAGCAATGACGCTTGGTTCTCTGACACTGGAGATATGCATCACCTTACTGAAGATGTCAGGTCTCTCTCAAACATCCAGCCATACAAAGGAAAAGATCATGTGATTGTTGGTAATGGTAAGCAAATTCCCATGTTCAATGTTGGTACAAAATCTTTTTCTTCTACTCTCAAGATCTTTCATCTGAAGGTCTTTCATGTCCCTTATCATACCGTTAATCTCATTAGTGTTTTTAAATTTTATGCTGACAATGATACCTTCTTTGAGTTTCATCCTAATTTTTTTCTTGTCAAGCATCAGGTTACGAAGAAAGTGCTACTTCAAGGTCACCTTAAAAATGGCCTATATGAATTTTCTCCATTTCTCCACCTGTTGCCTTCTTCACTTCCAGTCTAGAGATATAGTTGTTTCTATCTAGTTTAATTGGTAATGCATGATTTAGTACCTACATCTATTGAATGGTATTGTTAGATGAAGAAGCAATAGATATTGCTAAACCTTCACACCACTTAGCTGAAATTTGGCATTCCCACCTTGGTCATCATGTTGATGCTATTTTGAAAAGAATTCTTACTTGTAATATTTCTTATTCATGTCATCAACCAAATGTTTGTTGTGCATGTCAATATGCAAAAAGTCATAGATTACCTTTTGTTTTTTTTTTGAATCTAGGGTATCTCATCCTCTTGCTTTAATTCATATGGATCTATAGGGACTTACTCCTATTCCATCCATAATTGGTGCAAGATATTTCTGGTTGTTCATTGGTGATTTCTCATTGTTTTCTTAACTATACCCTTTACATACCAAAGATCAAACATTACCTACTTTCATTAAATTTGGAGCGCTAGTTGAAAATCAATTCAATAGTCATATTTTATGCTTACAATCTGATAATGGAGGTGAATTTAAAACCTTCACTTCCTATCTTGCCAACCATTTCTTATCCAAAAATGCCTAAACAAAATGGGTGAGCTGAACAAAATATAAAACATGTTGAAACCAGTCTTGCACTATTAGCTATGCATTCCTCCCTTAAAAATTCTGGACATATGCATTCCATACAACCATCTTTCTCATAAATCATTTGCCAACCAAAGTGCTTCATTTTTAGTACCCATTCCAAACCCTTTATGGCAAAATTTCAAACTATCATCACCTAAAAATATTTGGTTGTCTCTGTTATCCATACATTCATCCCTACAACAAACATAAACTCCTTTATTGTTCAACTCAATGCATATTCCTTGGCTATAACCCCCTCCATAAAGGATATTTATGTCTTAATTACAAGTCAAACTGAATGTATGTTACTCGACATGTTGTCTTCCATGAAACAACATTTCATTTTTAGTCTTCTAATAATTTCTCCTCATTTTCTCCTTCTTCTCCTCTCACTTCATACACTCCTACTGCAGCTCTTTTACCTGTATCCTCTATTCTGTCTTCATCAACATCCAAGTCAGCCTCCCAGCTCACTTCGCCTACGCATGCAGAAAATTTTTGTTCATCCTCCCTTCCTCTTTCAAGCATCTCATCCCATATTCCATCCTTTAAAGCGTCCATACCTAACATTATTCAGGTTCCGTTTACTGGTTCTACTTCCAGCACTGATATCAATTCCTGTGATCCACCTCTCAATCATCATACCGTGATCACCCTTTCCAAAGCTGGAATTTCCACCAAAAAAAAAAGGTAGTTGTTCATAAAGTTATTGAACCCGGCCACTTCCTTCAAACAAACTTCCAAAGACCAGCATTGGGTTCTTGCCATGGAAAATGAATACACTGCTCTACGGAAGAACAATACTTGACAACTTGTTCCAACTCCTTCTCATGCAAATATCATTGGCTGTAAATGAGTGTATAAACTTAAATACAAACATGGTTCCATTGATAGATATGAAGCTTGTTTGGTAACTCAAGGCTTAACTCAAACTCCAAGACTTGATTATTTTGACACCTTTAGTCCGGTGGTTAAAGCACCAACAATACGAATTGTTCTTACCATTGCCCTTTCATATGATTGGTCACTTCGGCAATTGGATGTTCAGAATGCTTTCCTTAATGGCAATCTGAAAGAATAAGTTTTTATGCATCAACCACCTGGATTAGTTAATCCAAAGTTTCCCTCTCATGGTTTGTAAACTCTGCAAAGTTTTGTATAGCCTACAAGCCCCTTGAGCATGGTTCACAAAGCTCAACACAACTCTTCTCAAATGGGGATTTCGGTTTTCCAAAGCCAATAATTCCATGTTCTTTCACAATTTCACAAATATTAACATTTTAATACTTCTTGTCTATGTTGATGATATCATCATCACTGGAAGCAGCTCATCTTAAGTTTTTTCCTTCATGTCCTATCTCAATTCATCATTTGCCATCTGTGATCTTGGCCGTCTAAACTATATATTTTATTAGAATTGAAGTTGTTCAAGACAATACTATGTTACATCTCAACCAGCACAAGTACATTTAAGATCTTTTATTACCAAGTCATATGATGGACTCTACACTAGCTCCCACACCTGGCATGCTTAGAAAAACTCTTTCTCAATATGATTGCAAGTCGTTCCTTGATGCTAAATTGTATCGCAACACTGTCGGGGCTCTACAATAAGTCACTCTCACACGCCCTGAGATATCCTTTCCTGTAAACAAAGCTTGTCAATTCATAGCTGCACCCACTAATCTCCACTGACTTGTAGTCGAAAGAATATTACATTACTTGAAGGGCACCCTATCCTTTGACTTACAAAAATGCACCAATCTTCCTCCCTTGATATTCAAGGATATATAGATGCGGATTAGGCCTCCTTCCCAGAAAATCGAAAAAGCACCGGTTGATACTGTGTTTTGCTTGGTCCCAATTGAATTTCGCGGTCCTCTACAAAACAACGGATTGTTTCTCGTAGTAGCATTGAATCTGAATATCATGGCTTAGCATCTTTTGCAGCAGAAATCATCTGGGTGCATTCACTTTTGAAAGAACTTTTCCTGACTTCCACAACTCCTTCTCTTGGTGTGATAATCAAAGCGTGGCTTACCTAGCAGCCAATCCCGTCTTCCACGCACGTGCCAAACATATTGAACTTGTTCTTCACTTCATTCGTGATAAAGTTCTTAGCAACGAACTCAGCATTTAGTATATTCCTTCATCCGATCAAGTAGCTGATATCTTCACCAAGCATCTCCTAAGCCCTCAATTCACAAGTTTTTGAACCAAACTATCCATTGTATCCCGACCTGTGATCTTGCAAGGGATGATAACCATCACATACCTGAAGTTGCAAGAACCTCAACTAAAGTTAGTTAAACACTCGAGGAGTTCTATTAGTTGTGCAACAATTAGAAGATCAGTTCCAGATTGTAACAAATAGTAGATTAGTTTCATAATAGTTATAGGTAGTAAGTCAAGTGAATTAAAAAAGCATATGCAAACTGAATATGTTCTTGGTGTGAAGTAAAGAAAAGTATCAGAAATATTTTCATATTCCTTATATATATAGATATTAAAATTTAATAAATAAAATTTTCATCTCTATATTAATATTTAATATGCACTTCATTTATTATCAATGGTTATTTCATGATTAACCAATGTCGCTAATTTTATCATACACATACTATGTTTCTTTAAAAAACCTATGTCTAACATAATCCTTATTATGATCACTATCATGCAAATTCATGCCGTGGTATAAATAGTGTCTATCTCTGGATGGTTTTCCTTTATCTTCAAGTATCATGGAACCATGTCCGTCCTCGTTTTAGTATTAAATGAAACAATTGGAATGTAATTTGTATCAACTATTGATATTTAATTAATAAAATTAAAATTTTACCTCCACATTAATATCGAGTATTCACTTTCAATACTGATACTAATTTTCAATATTTTCAGACTTGGATATTAATTTATAGGGCATGGAGCACCTTTACCTGTGAGAAGCATGAATATGCCTAACCTAATCTTGGACAACATTTGTTCTAAAGCACTAATAGTACAATAATACCTTACTTCTTCCCCTTGAAAGATAATCAGCTTTAATTTATTCTTCATGTTCATGCAGGGTCACTTAACTAATTGTTTAGTATAAAATCAGCTGGTACAAGCATCCTCATCCCAGCCAATGTTAGTGGTATAAATTCTATATCTTCGAAAGTAACAGACAACCCCATGGAGTTCTCAGTGCTTTGCAACCGCCCTTGCCCCATAGCCAATATAGCACTTCTCATTCATCAACCTGTGAATGCTGCAAGACTTACCAAAACCCGTTTGGGCTTTCCCCCTTCGTCTCTTTCATTCCCCAAGGGTTCCGTGGGCCGCACAGTTCAACACATCCCTAGTCCTATAACTTGTACACTTGATGAGCTTTCATTCCCTACAAGGAAAAATGAAGGTGGGAACAACAATTCAAGAAGCATGGTAGGAGCATCCTTGGCTTTGGCTTGTGCTCTTGGCATCATTAGTTGCAGTGGTATGATGTACCATAAAGCTTTTGCATCTTCTTCAACGACCATGGAAATGGCTGCAAGGACTAACATTGAGGTTGTTCTTCTCTACACAATGCATCTTTTGCAATTTTGATTTTCTTTATTTGGGAATAATCTTTGGATGCGGATTTGGAGTGTCTAGGAGTTTAATTTCTGTCCAACCTTCAGGTTTGCTTTCACATTGTACCCTTTCTATTTCATGAAATTAAGGGTGACATGTCTCAGTATACAATTGCTTCCTCGATTTTCAAATTTGGCAACACAAAATGAGTAACTGAAATCAAATTGCCTCCCTTTCCGTTCATGATTTTAAAATGTTCCCTGTCATGGGTTTTAGTGTAAATATGAAGAAAGAAAATAGGCACTTTCCAACTAGAAATGCACCCTAGTTTTCCATGATGTTGTGGAACACAAAACCTTGAAACAGAAATAGCATTACCCTACTGCAAGCTCAATTCTTCGAGTTTCTGGATCAATTTAACAAGTCTTTCCCTGTGCAATGTTAGCAATTGAGCTGAATTAAAGTGTAGGCCCTGCAACATATTTAGTCTACCTAAGAAATTCAGCATGAATTATGCGTGTGAAAAAAAAATTAAGGCTTGCAGAAAACTCAAGAGTAATTGAAGTTTCTAAATGTGTTGCCATGTACTAATGGTATACATACATACAAGGGTGAAGATACCAAGCACAAATCTGACTGTAAGATTGGGTCTGTAAACAATCTTCACTACTAGGCTGGCTTAATTTGATAAGGCATGAGCTCAACCTACATGAATGAAACTTGAATAGAGTCTCTTAAGGGTCAAGTTCCAGCTCTGTTAGAGCACAGCCAAATCAATCTTGAAGACCGTCTTAATTGATGACATTTATGTTTGCAGGTGAAAACCGCAATGGATCTATTAATGCCCTCTAGAGGAGCTGATGAAGCTGAGAAATACCTGAAGAAGAAAATTAAGGCACACAATGAGGATAATGAAGCTTGTTACTATACAAGAGTGGCACTAGCAGAAGTTCTCATGCATAGAGTATTTGACTATCACTCTTAATACATATATAACATATTATAGTTCTGTATTATCATACTAATCCACTCACATCTGAAGTTAGAAACAAGGTTAAATAGGTAAGTCTGTTGTGATGAAGGGGCATTATTCCGATCTGCAATGCTTGAGATTCGTAAGCTCCATTTCTCTAGCTTTGCCAAATATTAAATTACAGCTTGACTGTCAATACTGCCTTATTGATGTTATAATTTAGCCATGAAACCATCACTCCCTTGTCAAGGGGATATAGTTTTCAATTTTCTTTCTTAAAATAATAACAGATCATTAGGAGGTGAGTTAGGTGGTGGAGGCAACAAAAATCATAGGGCACTATGTTTCCTTTTGGTTTTTTTTTTTTTTTCTTTTTTTTTTTCTTTTTTCTTTTTAGACTACAATGCATTTTCAGCAAAAACCTAACTTTCAGATTATGTTTAATCCGGTTTTCAACCCAAAGCTTGTTGGTTGAACAGTTTGCATCGGGGCTTTCCTGAGTTGCATCTTAAACATTTGTTTTGAACAATATTGTTTGCTTTCAGGGAAAGTACAAAGAAGCAGCGCAGCAATGTCAAATACTCGAGCAGAATCCCAACTATCACTATCTAGTGAAGAAAGATAAAAAGTTTCACCTTATGCAGGTTTGTTAATCGCAACCATGGGCAATGATCTCCATGTCTTTTATCATAATTTCTTTTGTTTTATTTTCAATAGGTTTGATGAATATGGAATGATCACATCCACATTCAGTTCAGTTCTATACATATTTACAATTCTGATTATGAGTGTCCATGATTGATACTTGTACAGATGTTTATATATGGCATGTTGAATGAGAACAAGAAAGTAAAGCAGTATTGGAAGAACTTCAAGCAGGCCTACAAAACTGGAGTTCCTCTGTGAAGAAATGGTCTGTCCCATTATGGAACCTGAAGAAGCAAATCGCTTTTAAGTCTGAAAAATAAATGAAACTTTAATTTTATCATAGTTTATTGATTATATGATCAACCATGTTATGATCTTATCGAGGGTTTCATATTTTTTGTATGGAAAATAGTGGATTTATGATTTTTCTGTTTCTATTCGAGCAATCATTTTTGTTGCTAAAATAGAATATTTTATGCACTTATTTTTAGAACGTCCAATTTTTATTTTTTTATTTTTAAATCCCTTCCAAGTACCCAAACTAATGTTACTAAAAATATCCCATCTTTTTTATTCTTATTATTATTATTATTATTATTATTTATTTTTACCTTTTATGTATTCTTGCCAAAGTCCATTTTTTTATTTTTTTATAAAAAAAAATCCCTTCTAAGCGCCCAAACTAATGTTACTAAAAGTATACCATCTTTTTTATTCTTTTATTTTTTATTTTTACTTTTTAGCTATTCTTCCCCAAAGTCCTTTTTTTTTTTTTTCAAAAAAATTCCCTTCTAAGTACCCAAACTAATATTACTAAAAAGTATCCCATCTCTCTCTCTCTCTCTCTCTCTTCCCATATGCACCAATCTTTTTTTTTTCTTTTTTTAATCTATTCTATTTTACAACCTCATTTATGTTCTTAAATGCTCTCTCTCTCTCTCTCTCTCTCCCTCTCTCTCTCTCATCCCATATGCACCAATTTTTTTTTCTTTTTTTAATCTCTTCTATTTTACAACCTCATTTATGTTCTTAAATGCACCCATCTTTTGTTTTCAATCTTTTTAATTTTTATCTTTAATAGAAAAGTTTTTGAAATTATAAATAACATTGTAATTATATTTTCTCAGTAAAAAAAAAATTAACAATGAATCATAATATATTAAAAACTTACATAAATTTTTTTCTACTTTAAAACCAATATGAAATTATAAGGAATAAATATAAAATAAATGGATAGTAATTGTTTTTTAATAAATAAGTAATCATATATTTCATGCATAATTAAAAGAACAACTTAGGCTTTTTTTGTTAATAGATAATGCTAAAAGTAATAAATAAATAAATATTAATATTTTAGTAAATTTATAATTGATATTTATTTCTTAAAAATAAATATTGATGTTTTAAGTTAAAAATAAATAATAATATTTTGTTAAATGATACATACTAATAATATTTTATTCAAAATAATTATAAAAAATTTTAATTTATTTTTCACATGCCCAACTAACCAAAGTTCTTCATTATATGTATGCATTAACTCTTCAATTATCATTTTAATAATTTAAATCTAGTTGGTATAAATTCTCCTAATAGTTAATATAATTTTTTTCCCAAATTATTAGAATGATTAATAAATCAAAAGTATTAAGTCTCACATGATTTTAAGTCTATTTGCCTAATTAAAAAAATAGAATAAATATTATTGTGTGTAGTGAGAAACTAATGCAATCATTTTAGAATAAATTAATGCCAATATTTCTTCTAATTTTTTAATCAAGAAAATAGACTGAATATTATGTAAGATTGAATGTGTTTGATGTTGAAAAATTAAACCACAAATAGGATCTCATGTAGACATTAAAGCATATAATAAAAATTGGGAATTAAGAAAAGCTGATTTTGATTGATCCCATGGAAAGTCATTCATGTGCTCTTCTAATGTTCAAGAATACGATCAGTTCGTGATGGAGAGAAACCCCGGGTTCAATTGGCTATTCCCTTTCTACACCCAAAACAGACTGTGTGTGTGCTCTAAAGAGTTTGTGCAGTACGTGCTCTTCTCAGCCCCAAGAGAAAAAAAAACAGAATAGGACAATAGTTTGCTTTTTTCCCCTTATATATATATATACAAATAAAAAATAATTCATATATATATATATATATATATATATATATTACATATCACACATACACAGTTTGGACCAATTGACTTAAAGGGCCAATCAAGTGAATTAGGGTGAACCCATAAAAATCAAACAATAATGTGTCTAGTCCCATTATGGATCACAATACAAAAATTAAATTAACACTAATTTATGGCATTATCAAATTGATTATATAAGTCCACACATAAAAATTCCAACAATTCTCCCACTTGGACTACATAATCAAACATCACAACATATACATAATCATAAATCAATGTCCCATAAAATCTCATCAAAAACAAATAATCAGAAAGCAATCATATATGCTTCATTGCTTGATTCACAAGGAAATATACAATAATAGCAATCCTTCCAACAATAGTATAATATTACAATACCAAAAGTGGCTCCCACTAATTTAATGCAACCTAGGCTTCCAACAACCCCATTTGAGATACATGTTCCTAAAACACAACTATGGGTAAGCCTTTTGTTAGTGGATTCGCCAACATACCTTTTGTGGACATGTGCTCAATATCAATAAGAGACTTTTCCACTTTCTCATTAACAAAGTAGAACTTTAAATCAATATGTTTGGAATGAGAAATACTCCTAGTGTTCTTAGAGAAAGCAACAACTACGAAATTATCACAAAATAATTTTAGCGGTCTAAAAATGGAGTCAACAACTCCCAAAGTTGAAATAAAATTCTACATCCACATAGCATGACAACAAGGCTCATAACATGCCACGTACTTTGCCTCCATAGTTGAGGATGTTGTAAGCGTTTGCTTGACACTTTTCCAAGATACAGCTTCTCCTGCCATCAGAAAAATATAGCCCATAGTGGATTTCTTATCATCTACGTAGCCAGCAAAATCAGCATCACAAAACCCAACTACATCAAGTATGTTGGTGCGCCAATATGTCAACATTAAGTCCTTATTTCCTTGCAAATACCTAAGGACCTTCTTTAGCAGCTTTCCAATGTTGACTCCTAGGATTGCTCAAGTACCTACCCAACATGCCCACAACAAAAGCAATATCAGGGCGTGTACATACTTGAGCATACATAAGGTTGCCAACCAAAGATGAATAAGGAATGGTTCTCATTTTCTCTCTCTCATCATCATTTTGAGGACACTGAGCCTTTGCAAATTTATCACCCTTCATAATTCGCGCTCTAGTATAACTACAGTTGTGCATATTGAACTTCTTCAATATCTTCTCAATATAGGTTCTTTGAGACAATTTAAGCACCCCATTAGCCCTATCACGAAGAATCTTTATGCCCAAAACATAAGAAGCCTCACCAAGATCCTTCATGTCAAAATGGGTTGACAACATGTGCTTTGTCTCAATCAACAAGTCAGAATTATTTGATGCGAGTAGTATATCATCAACATATAAAACAAGAAATATGTAACTACTCCTACTGACCCTTAAATATATGCATCTGTCAACTGTGTTATCTTTAAAACCATTTTGGGTGATAATCCTATCAAACTTCAGATACCACTGCCTCGAAGCTTGTTTAAGACCATAAATTGACTTATTGAGTTTGCAAACTAAGTCTTACTTTCCAACTTCTGTAAAACTAGTAGGTTGCTCCATATACACATTCTCATCCATATCACCATTCAAGAAGGTTGTCTTGACATCCATCTGATGTAGCTCCAAATCAAAATGAGCTACTATAGCCATAATCACTCTAAAAGAGTCCTTGGTCGACACAAATGAGAAGGTTTCTTTAAAATCAATGTCTTCTCTTTGACTATAACATTTAATCACAAGTCTAGCTTTATATCTCTCTATTTGCCTGCTAGAATCACATTTGGTCTTAAAGACCCACTTGCACCCAACTGGTTTACAACCATGTGGCAATTCAACCAAATCCCAAACATCATTCATATACATATAATTCATTTCATCATCCATGGCTTCTTTCCAAGAAGTGAATTGAGGACAATGAATTGTTTCTTGATAAGTGATTGCATCAGAAGCATCATAACCATCATACTCATGCTCTTGCAAATAAATCATGTAGTCATCTGAAATAGCCGGCCTACGAACCCTTTGTGATATTCTCAAAGGAATCCCATCAACAACAGTATCACCAACAAAAATGCCAGATTCCACTTGATCAACATGATCTCCTTGATTAGTGGCTGGCTGTTGAACAATAGGAACATCCACATTTAGAACATGAGATGCAGGAAAAAGAATTACAACATGTTTTTTTCCAAAAGGTATCTCACGAGGCACAAAATTGGGATCAATGTTAACTTTATCTTCAAAGTATATAAACCTATTTGACTTAATGATCTTGGTGGTATGAGATGGACAACAAAATCTGGAACCCCTTGATCCAATGCAATAACCAACGAAGAAACCACTGATGGTTTTAGGATCAAGTTTATTTGATTATGGGTTATATGGTCTAACCTCAGCCTTACATCCTTAAACATGGAAATGATGAAGACTCGGTTTGTTCCCTGACCATAGCTCATAAGGTGTCTTAGGCATAGACTTACTAGGCACTTGATTCAAAATATATGTCACAGTCCTTAAGGCTTCACCCCACAGAAATTCTGGTAAGGAAGACTTAGACAACATGCACCTCAACAATGTGCGATACCTCTTTTGAGCAACCCCATTATGTTGAGAAGTGCCTGACATTGTATATCTAGCATCAATGCCGCATTCCAACAGAAACTTAAGGAATGGTCTAGGATTCTGTCCTATCTTATCATATCTCCCATAATACTCACCACCTCTATCAAGCTTCACAACTTTAATGGGTTTTCCCAACCGCGACTCCACCTTAGCCTTAAAAGCCTTAAACACAATTAGGGAGTCAAATTTCTCATGGATTAGTTCAACATAACCATATCTAGAGAAATCATCAATAAAAGTGATGAAATATTTATAACCTCATAAAACAGTTGGTTTCAAAGGACCACATATATATGTGTGGATCAAGTCTAAAGTACTTCCACACCTATCAATCTTCTCCTTTCTGGTCTTAGCTGTTATCTTCCCCTTTAAGCAAACAACACAAGTCTCGAAGTCTGAGAAATCAAGATTATAAAGCATACCATCTCTAACCAATCTCTCTAATCTTTGCCTAGAAATATGACCTAGGCGTTTGTGCCACAACATAAAAGAACTCAAATCCATTCTAGCACGCTTGCAAACAACAAAAAAATTAACAGAAGATGAATCACACAAAGGACCATGATGCAAACTGAGACTATAAAGATTGCCAAACAAAACACCATTGCCAATTAAAACTGAGTTGCTAAAAATATCCACTTTTCCACCTCCAAAGTGGAAAGAATAACCTTGTCTATCCAAAACAGATACATAAATCAAATTCCTCTAAGTGAGGGTATGTAAGCAACATCGTGTAACAACAAAAAGCTTTCAGCGGCCAATCTTAGCTTTATCATGCCAAAAAAAATCTACTTTCACTTTGCTTCCATCACCCATATACACAAATTCTTCATGCTTTGACAGCCTCCTTTTCTTTGTCATCTCCCACAAAGAATTAGTAACATGAATAGTGGCACCAATATCTAACCACCAAGAATTGACATGAACATCAACAATATTAGTCTTAATCATGTTTGCATTCAAGTAAGTTGTCATTTCTGCCTTATCAATCTTGGTATAATTGGCCTTCATATATTCCAAAAAGTCTTTAACCCTTTCCATCTTTGGCACACATTCTTTGATAGATTTATCCATAGTGTGTTTCATCACCATCAAACAACTCCTATTGGAGTGCTCTCATTTCTCATAAAATGATCTTTCATCTGTAGAGCTCATATTAGTGGGCTTACTTGGCTCATCAACTCTCAAAGCCAAGTCCAGATTGTGTAGAGTCATATGCATGTTGAAAGACTCAAACCATTCCTCAAAATTATTTCCTATAAGAGGTTTGATGGTAGACAATTGCAGAGTAATACCAGGATTGCTAGTAGCTAGAAAATAGCAAAATTAAACAATATTCATGTTAGTACAAAATCATGTTATTTGCTAGTTTCCAGAATTACTCAATTTACCAATAGCTTGGAATTTTGAAAATTCCACAGTGGGAAGGACAACTAATTAAATATCACAACCAAGATGCACTAATTTTATTACCAAAAGGACAAAGAAAATTAGTATGGTTCATAATATATAATTAATTTCCTTCATCAATCTAAGCATCCTACCAAGTATTATAATCATCGATAGGACAATTACAATACCCGTATGGACCTTAGTAATCACAATAATAAAACAACCAAAAGTGAGAGATTAAATATCTTAACAAAGATAATTTGACACATATAGGATCACGATAGGCAACTACATATATGTTCACTATTGTCAAGATAAATTCAAAACATCTCAATTTGCACAACTTGACACACTTGGAATTGCGATAAGCAATCACTCAAGTGTTCTTTAATGTCACAATAAATTGAAATATTTAACAAAATAGCCTAGGACAACATTATTGGTATAAAACAAAAATTATACCCAAAAGAATAATAATAATAATAATAATAATAATAATAATAATAATAATAATAATAATAATAATAATTGTCCCAATAAAGCCAAACTTAATAAATGCATAATAATTTCAACATATGCATTATCATTCTAAGAATGGCAAGACAAAAAAAAATTCTTTTTTTTTTGTGACGTCATGATGACGTCATCATCTTCTCCACGGGCTAAACAGACCTGGTTCGGGCTGAACAGATCTGGAGAAGAAGAAAAAAAATCCCGACCAAAAAATTATGCTATTTCCGATGCAAATAATCGATTTTCCGTCCTAAAAACATTAATCCATCAATATTGACCAAAAATTACATAAAAACGGGTAATAAAAAGGAGATCCAAAACAAATCCTAGTTTTCAAAATCCCATCAAATGATTTCCAAAAAAATAAAAATAATGATGGCTTTTGCTCCAAACAAGGTTTTCTACAAGTCTCCAACATCAATCGGGCTTCAAATTAGACAATTAACACCAAACAAAAAAACCCCCAAAAAATGGCTTCCAAATAAAAAACGGGAAAACCTAAATTAATCCTAAAAAACATTGCAGCTTAAATGTCATCCATGGTGGCTTTGATACCAATTGTTGAAAAATTAAACCACAAACAGGATTTCATGTAGACATTAAAGCATATAATAAAAATTGGGAATTAAGAAAAGCTAACCTTGATTGATCCCATGGAAAACCATTCCTGTGCTCTTCTGGTGTTCAAGGATACGATTAGTTCGTTATGGAGAGAAACCCCGAGTTCAATTGGCTCTTTCCTTTCTACACCCAAAATAGTCTATGTGTGTGCTCTGAAGAGTTTGTGCAGTACGTGCTCTTTTCAGCCCCAAGAGAAAACAAAACAGAATAGGACAACAACCTGCCTTTTTTTTCCCCTTATATATATATATTAATAAATAATTATTCATATATATATATATATATTACATATCACACATACACAGTTTTGACCACTTGACTTAATGGGTTAGTCAAGTGAATTAGGGTGAGCCCAAAGAAATCAAGTAATAATGTGTCCAACCCCATTATGGACCACAATGCAAAAATTAAATTAACACTGATTTATGACATTATCAAATTAATTATGTAAGTCCACACATAAAAATTCAAACATCTGATTCATTAACAATTCTAATGATTAAAAATAATTTGGATGTCCAAAATTATACCTATTATTGCTAGAATTTGGACTAGGTCTAGAATGTCTAATTGAAGAGTACATTTATACATGTAATAAAAGTTGGTTATATAGACATTTAAAAAATTATTTTTTTATTTTTATAATTATTTTAAATAAAAAATTATTAATATTTGTCATTTATCAAAATATTATTGTTTATTTCAACAAATAAAATACTAGTATTTTTATAATATACTATTTATCATTTATTAAATTATTAATATTTATTTTATAATTTTTAATATAATATTATCATCTTTTAACAAAAAATATATAATTAGTATTTTTTTTTATCATGTACAAATTTTAGTGTTACATTATTTATTAAAACAATTATACCCATTTATTCTATATTTATATTTATTCTTTATAATTTAATATTCTTTCTAAAGTAGATAAAAATTTATGTGAATTTTTAAAAATATTATGATTCATTGTTATAAAATTTTCAATGTTATTATTCGTTCTTAAATATAACTACAATGTTTGTAAAAAAAAAAGTGATAATTTTAGAAATATTTTATAAAATATAAAAATAAATAAGTAAATAAAAAGATGAGTGCATCACATGAGGAGTTTGTAAAGTAATAAAGATTAAGAGAAAAAAAAAAAAAAAAAAGGCATTCCAAGGTAAGTAAGTCTGTGAAGAAGAAAAGATAAATGATAAAAAGTGAAGACAAAAAATGGCATATTTAGAAAGATGATTAAGTTTGAAAATTAAAAAGTATAAAAAATATATATAGAAAAAAAGAGGGGTATATTTAGCAAAATGAAATGGTTATAAAGTGGAAAAGATTAAAAAAAAATTACAATTAAAATAATGCGGTACTAGTAAATGTAAAGTAAATCATAAGGAGTTAGAGTTACTATTTTTTTAGCACTTTGGGGATTTGTTTTCAAAAAGAAAAAAAAAAAGGCTTTTGGGTTAGAATAGCTACTAGTAAGGGCATTAGATGTTAAATTTTTCTAATTGTATGCTTAAAAACATAATTTTCCTTTTTGATTTTCTCTAATTCAATTGTTTTTGGTGTCATTCAATACTGGTAATATGCTTTACATTTTACTATTCATTTGGGTGGTAATTTTTTTTTTTTTTTTGGATCTTACAATGTCAAAGATTTTCTTGGCTATCTTTACCATTATACAATTGCCAAAGAAATCAGCTATGACAAAAGGAAACGAGGTGGAGTAAGCAAGACGTGGAGATTCCTCCTTATAGCTAGCCTCCGAGTGTTTTGGTAATTTGCCACCTTCACAAATGTCTTTTCACTGACCTCCACAGAGGTATGCTCTCTTTAAATTCCTATTATTGTAGGACTCAAGTATGGTCTAGTTTCCATGTAATGATGAAAACTTTAGAATTGTTGGTTCTTCTACTTATACTTCTTAAACAAAGGTATAAGTTGGAACCAAGGGCAAATTAGTGCGTAATTTTAGAATATGTAGATGATATAAAAGGGTATAAGTGGTTGTGCCCAAATTAAAAATCCTCAAAAAATTTTATTGTAGGGATGTCACCTTTGATAAGTTTGAAATATTGAGTTCTAGGATGGATTAATCTAATATAGAGAACAATCTTGGTTTGAGAGGTGAGGTGGTGTTTGAACCTAAAATTTTAAAAATAAATAAAATAAAATAAAATAAAATAAAAGGTGCAATATCTTAATGATAAAGAAAATGCACCACAAAATAAACAAAATAATTTAGTCAAAGATAGAATAGGAAGGCATATTAAACCACCTCAAAAATATGTTTTGCTAGGATAAAACCCTTATAAGCATGCCATGATGAACAATAAATAGATTTCATTATTATTATGTTATGATTTTGGTTTTCATTTACTATCCTATTTATGCATTATATTTGTACATGACTTGAATGTATTAAGAGTTACACAAAAGATCCAAGTAATAGGTTCCTTATAGGTTGATGAGTTATTTATAACTAGTTTATGTACTTAGGTAATTCATCTGATACTATAGTGTACTATATCTTAATTGGAGGGATCACTTGTCTTGGTTATCAAAATGGATTTCCTATGGAAGTGTACTAGTATACGCATGGTTACACCTTAGGCAACACTTATAATGAGTCCTGACATTAGTCATCAGGTAATCATGATTTCACCAAGCTACAATGTTGTATGAGCTCTCAACCTTGAGAGACTACTGAGTTACTACTAGGGTCATTAGTGGCTCTGACCTATGAGTGAGATCCTAAGATTGTCATATATTCTTTATGGATTAGGTTGTTGTTGATAAAGACATGTGACAATAGGTATTCTCAAGATAAGTACCATGATATCTCTTGGGTTTGAGACAAAGTGTTTCTTTGGGTGATTCTAAGGACTTATAATAATGAAATATGTGGTCACAATAATTCCTTTAATGGAATTTGATGCATGCTCTTGGTGAGCTAGGGTGTAAGTTGATCACATAACAAGAGGATTTGAGACTCGATGATGGTACAAGTAATCTTAAACGAATGACGACTTGTACCTCATTAGATTATGGACACCAATTTATAGGAATCTTATATGTAATGGTTAGTAGGACATGGACTGAGCTTTATATCTCGATCTAATATCATAGGATACTAGAGTGTATTTAACTCTTTATAATATGATGTTGAGTCAACATGAGAATTGGATTTTGAAGAAGTTAGTATTTGATGGGAAAAAAATGGATCTCTCTGTTTCCCAAGCCTAGATTAGGTTGGGAACATGCAAAACTATCCTAGGTTTTTCTAAATCCTATGTACAATGAAAAAAAAAATTGTATTTTTAAACTTTATATGGATTTAAAATATGCTAACGAAAACCATACTTGAGATTTAGATGTTTTTGAATCGATTCCACATGACAAAGATGAAGAACGAAGTCATAGGAAATCTCTTAAACCCAAAGTCTTTCATTTGATGACTCAAATGTTAGGTGGAAGCTATGACTCTCTTTCTAGAGGTGGAAGATGGCTCTCTAGAAAATGTTATAGAAACCATAACTCCTCAAGGGGTATTTATAGGATTCCCCATTGGGTTTAAGTGACTTGAGCCCACTAAGGGCTTGAGTCACCTAATCCAGCCCAAGTAGGTTCTAATTGATTAATTAACCTAACAAGGTATACTAATCAATCAATTAGCCTAATCCAGAGACTTTGTTCACAAAAGTGAACTTAGAACCAATTCAACCCTCATAACCTATGCCAACAAGGAATATGAGCTTAGAGCAGGCACCATTGGGACCCATAGAAGTATTGGCTCCCTTATAATCCAATTCTGAAGTTGATTCAACATTCCACTATAGAAAATCAACTGAGCTCCAATATTCTATGTAACTAATGACATACCATGTGCTTGGGCCCATGACTTGCCATCCATCGTGTTTAGTTTTCCCATGAATTGGCGTCCATAGTCTAATAAGGTCAAAGCTATCAATTTTTCAAGACTACATGTACTATCTTTAAGTTATAAATCTTCCTATTGTATGTTCAATTGACATATCTTAGCTTTCAAAGAGTCTATGTCAAGTTCCACTTAAGGAATTACTATGGCCATAGTTTCCATAAACACATCTCCTTAGATCACCTAAGGGGACACACTATCTCAATCTTAAGAGATATCATGATGCCTCAATTTAGAATACCTATTGCTACCAACTTCGATCAACAGTGACCCAATGCATAGGGAATATATGATCAACTTACGATCTCATGTATAGGTTAAAGTCACTACTAACTTCAACACAAACTCAATATTCTTTCAAGGTTAATAGACAACATTATGAAACAATTTGGTGAGGTCATGACTACTTGAAAGAGATTCACCTTAGGTCCTATCTAATGCGTAACTATACACACTAATGTGTGTAAACTCATCATGGGAAACTCATCCTAATAACCAAGACTAATTATCCTTCCAATTAGGAGGTGGTGCACTACAACCTCTAATGGGTTGCCTAGAGCCATGAACTAGCTATGAACTAATAATTTATTTGCAAAAAACTCGTGACTTTGATCTTCCATGCAACTCTTAATGCACCAAAGTCACATATAATGCAAAATATACATGTTAGAGTGCTTATAAGGTATAATGCATGAAAATATGATAGATAAAAGTGAACTGAAACTTTATTAAATAAATCATAAAAAATCATTAAATCATGACATGCTTTTAAAGGTTTTATCTTAACAATCTTCCTTAAAGCATCATGCCTCTAAAGTATACTAGGTACACACATCTGACACCTATGATATCCCTATGAGCATCAAACACATCTAAAGTATTATAAGTGTAAGAGTGTTCAATCTATATTTGTTAATCTTTGAATCTAAAGTATCAAACACCTATGTTATTCCATAGTACTTGAACATTGACTTGCCCACCTAATTAATCTTTGAGAGTTTCTCTATATTGCTAGTGTTTGATAATGCTTGAAATTGTAAAGGTTTTTTGGAACCTAAGAAACCAAGTGTAAAGAAATAGAGGAAAGTGTTGGTTGAGGAGACTCTTGGAATAGTGAAATACCTCAAGGCTTTATAGCGGAGTCAGAAGGTACAAAGCTAGAGATGGGTTGTCGAATCATTATACAATCACTTTGTTTGCGATCTCTATTTCCTTACTATATTTTTGACACTTTACTTTTTATTTGTATGTATACACTGTTTGTATTAAGAAGATCCTTGGAATAGTAGAAATCCTCAAGGCTTATGAAGGAGCTAGATGGCATGAAGGTTGATGAATAAATATAAGATCATTTTGTTTGCAATATCTCTTTTCTTACTCTTTTTTTCGACACTCTAGTTTCTTTACTTGCATACATCAATTATTCATGTTGAGAAGACTATTGAAATAGTGGAATCCTCGAGTCTTGTGAAGGAGCTACAAGGCATGGACTGAGATTGTGTTTGCAACATCTCTTTCTTTACTTTATTTTCAGCTCTTTAAACTTTACTTACACACATTACTTGTGTTAAAATTTGGTAAAATGTTGCAAAATTATAGACTCACCCAATCATCCGCCAACCCTCTTGGGTGATAATATAGGTTTGCTTGGCACGACTTCTCCAATCAAATCATTCATAGTATTATCTCAAAACAAGCTATTAATAATTTCTATGTAAGAATATTTTTAAAGAGTACTTCTTAACTAGTTTCTTCACATTTATGGAATGCTCTTATAAAAGCAATTTAATAACATATTTTTGTAGCTAAAATTTATGCAAACCCCATTCCCCCACTCCCTCCATCCTAAAACCGTCGGCTGTTGGAAAGGTTGGTCTGTATGTTTCATTAGAGGACCTAATATCTAAACTAGAAAGCCAAAATGTTGTGAAGATTCATATTGCCATAGCCAAATTGTCACTTTTTTATAACTTTATATTATCTATTTATTTCTATATCCTTTTATCTTAATTCTGAATTTCTAAATTACAAACTTTGACTATTGTATGAATTTTGAAGCTAACCAAAATGTTTGTCCAAAAGTTAGAGCTCTAAGCTTGGAAGTAAATGAAATATTGAGCATTCTACATGATCTCCCAAATCAAATTTCCTAGAAAGTGATGAGCTATCCTATACAGGGATCACTACCTAAATATACAAATGGTCCATTCAAGACGACAACCATTGCCATTGAGTGTAGATGATCCAGTTGGAGGGATTGTCGGGCCACCTATTGTCCAAAATCGGTTGATCATAACTCAATTTTAGGACTTCAGTTTAAGGGATGTTTAACAATTGATTATTGGAGACGTGTTCCTAAAAAGATGAAAAATGTTTTATGAGCATCTATATAAAGATATATTAAAATTCAATGTTTTATACATTTTTACTTTAGATGGACTCAATATTTGGGTTCAACAGTTCAAAATTGGTTAGTCATAGGTCATTTTTAGGAACTCTAGTTTGAATGAGAGTGTCTATAACAATTGATAGTTGAAGACATGCTCTTAATAAGTAAGGATTACTTTCACTCACTTCCTTTGAGGTTTTAACTAAATACAACTAGTCTTCACTAGTTTAAAAAATTTTCAAATACTTCCCTTATTTTAATTTAGAGGATAAATGGGTGAAAACAACAAATGAGAAAGGGGCTTTGATACTAATGGAAGTTATGTGTATTAAGTCAAAACCTCAAGAGAGAGCAATGAAATTAACCCTAATAAGTAATAGCTGAAAAATACTTTATATGAGCTTTTACACGTGGGATATATTAAAATATAATATTTTATAACCTTTATTTGTTCACATGAAACATTTATTAATGTACTTTATTGCCAAAACACTACCAACGAAATAAGAAGTTTATGTTGGGCATCAAAATCAAGATTTGTTGTTAAGATCCAAAAAGCAAAAGATGAAGCAATAATTATTTAATATGATACAAAGAAGCAACCTACTAAAATTTAGGTAGGATTAAGAAATTTTATGTTCAAATTACGCATGGATAATCCTATGAATTTATATGTAATACAAGACAAATAATCCTAACACATAATTAATTTATACAAATATTATTATTGTTGCAATTGAAAAATATTAAAAAGATTGAGAGTTCGTATGAGATAAATGATTTTGATTAAAGCACTTTTAATTTGTAGTACTTTCAGAAATCACTTTAGTTGATTTTTCAACTTTTTAAAAACAATTTTCAAACACTTAATTTCCGTAACTAAACATTTTCAAGAATTAGAAAGAGCTTCTAACTCAATCAAAATCATTTTCAGATGAGGCCAAAATATGCTTTAGAGTTTAGAAAGGGGCCTACACAAATTACAGGTCAATTAACTCTTATTAGACCATACATAGAAATTGAACTCCAGAATCACTAAAACATAACGGTGGAAAGCTCATTACTGATTGCTGGGTGCAACTGCATTTAAGATCCTTAATTATCTCGTCCTTCTTATTTTTTATGACATGAGCAACTTCACCAACTTCTCAAATTCACTGAAATCATTAATGGCCTCATATTGTTGCAAGCTTTCCGAATTCGGACACAACAGGAAATTTTCTCGAATCATGTTAAACTCTTCCCAACAACTTTCGGCCTCTTCGCACTCCCCTGATAAGATGTAAATGATGGCCTGTGAAAATTTTCACAAACACCATATATGAGTAACGGAAATTTTGATGTCCATGTGAATTATGATAACAATGAACCACTGTTCTGCATCTACAAATACCTTCAAAACTCTAATAGTTTAGAACAAATTTTACTGAGAATATAGAGATCAAAGAAAAATACTTCTCACCTTGTACAGTGGACGTCGAGCATCAGAGATCTTTTCGTCCTTCAAGCATTTATAACTTAAAGCCTCGTTCCAATCACCCTAGCAGCATATTAGATCATAAAGGAAAAATGTGTAAGAATTAACCAACTGACCTTAAGTCCTTTTGTACTTCATATCTCAATTTCCATGCTCTCTAGGATCCTTTAATTTACATTAACCAACTGACTTTACATTTATCTCCTTGTTATGTAAGTCCTGTTTGGAGGACAAATTAAATGGATGTGGATTATCATTTTATTTGACTGGGGGTGGGGTGTGTGACAAGGTGATCGTTTGGTCTCAAGCATGCCAAGAGCTTGAGGAAGGATCCTCATGGTCATCATAAGAAAGGAACAAAGCATATCACTTCTCTACCTTATTCCATAGTCTTAGTCCTCACGATCAACATTCTTTCTGGTACATGTCCATCCACTGATGTGAATGCCCAATCCCCATCCCTAGTGGGGAGCTAGTGCCCAATTTAAATTTGGCCTGCTATAGTACTTATCAAATAACCCAGCAGCCACATCAATTTGAGAGGGTGCCTCCCTCTTCAAAAACAATATGCTAAATTATTTACATTATCTTGGAAATTAGAAAGGAAGACACCCATTGGGTCTTTAAATTGGTTAAATAAGACCTCTTGTCCAACGAGGCTCTATAATATATTGGACATCCAATTTTCTTAAAAACTAAAGTTGTCAAGTTTTGGGCCTACTTTTTATATTACTCTCTCCGCTACCCTTCCTCACCCGGAACATAATTAGAAGTCAAAATTTAAAGAGAAACTATTGTGGGAAACTATCCTGCATACGCTTTGTAGAGGACAAAACTCTAGAAACCTCCTAGTGCAGCTACATTACTAATCAATAAATAGATTGGGAAATAGGGAAACAGTCACCTTGTAGATTAACATTTCCACCAGCAACATTCCAATTTCATATTCTTCATGTGCTTTTCCTTCCCTCTGGGCTTTTTCCATTGCTGATTTAAGTGCTTTTACAGCTGCAGCTTCTTTTCTGCTCATTTCCAGCTTTGCCACCGTACTCTTCATACAAGAGAAAATTTTCATTAATTGGTATTTCTGATAAAAATAAAATAAAAATTGGTAATAATCTTCTATACGCTACATTTCCACCATCCACACGAAATAAAATTATGGTAATAATTCTCAAAAGAGTACTTGTGAAAGATTCAGAAACTTCACACAGCAATATAATATCCATAAATTTGTAGAAAATACAACTGAGGTAGAAAAATGAACTTCGTGGAAGCTGGTTCAAGTAGATGAAACACTCTAAAATTAAAACTGACTTAACTAAATGTTATGCAAATTAGATGTAAGATGCTACAGTATATATAAAATCTCAGATAATGGCGGAAAAATATTGGCTGATGTGCCTAACCTCCAGCTGCCTAAAATGAAGGTGAGGGTCAGCAAGTAATTTCTCCAATTTTTTCTCAGTCTTATCTAGCTCTGCCTGAGCCTCATGATAGTCAACCAGTCTCTGTAGGGCCAGGTGGCCTCCATGGAGAAGTCCAATGGACATGGACCTCATATAAGCAGGACGAGCCTTTCCTTTTCTTTCCCATGCTCCATTTTTGTATGCCCATGCATAGAAGATGACAACACAGATAATGATAGGCATTCCAGCCACAAAAATTGCTCCATACTTGGTTTTTATAGTAAGATGGTCAGAAAAAATTCCTATCCCTAGTTGTAAATATTGATTCAAGGTATCTAGGAACAAAGACATACTTATTGATCGCTTCTCTTCTTTCTTTTTCCAGCCTAGGGAGGGCTCTCCTTTCTAAGCAAACAATCCTCTGAGGATGAACAGATAAGAAGATTTTGTGAAAGAAGTTGTAGAAATGATGTTCCAAATCTATGAGCTACTTATAGCTAGATAAAATGCATGTGTGACACGGCTTTGTTTGTGAAGAACAAATGATTCTGATTTAGTTTTGAACAGTCGGTAAAGAGACTCGTGGATACTTATCAGGGAATATGTAAGTTTGAAAGTAAAGTTTGTTCCTCTCCTAGATAACAAGAAAGAGACCCTTTTTGCCATGTTATTCTTGGGACAATATGGTTTGCTTGTAGTAGTTGATGGTTTGAAGCACAAGCTGAAAAACAAAGTGATGGGGTTTGGAAATGGTTGACATATACTGAAGAAAAATTGGGAGCAAAGTAAGTGCCTAGGTAATGTTGCTAATTCAAAATAGTTAGTGAACAATGTTGTCCATGAGCATGAACTAGGCTTCTAGTGAGTGATTAAATTCAAAATAGTAAGTGCCTAGATTTTCATTTTGGAATCAACGAATGATCAAATCCAAAATAGATTCAGATTTTCAGTTTTGGGACTTTATAAATGGCATGCATGAAATACCTTTGACACAGATGCTTTGCCTCAGAGAATGTTTGTTTGCAACCAATACAATTATACCTTACTTCCTCCAATGGAAAACCACATTCATCCTCCATGTGGCCATTTTTATTGTTAAATACGCTACAACAAATATGAATTTTTACTATAGATTAATTTTTTTTATTAAAGTAAAGCATTTTTGTAGTAAAAAGAGGGTTTTCCAACTAAAAGCACCTGAAACAAGTTTGTTTCTACAAGTCGGTGAATAATTATCTTTCAACATAAAAAAAAAAGTTTCTAGTGAAAAATGAAAATTTTGTTACAAATAAAATGTATATATCAATTTTCACCACAAAATAAAATTTATGACAACATGTTACTTTTCTTCATAAAATAAAATTTGTAATAATGTATCACTTTTCATCACAAAATAAATTCATAAGGAAAGTCAATTTTTTTATTTTTTTTATTTTTTTATTTTATGAAACCTGAAGTTCTAACACTAAAGACTAAAATCCTTACACTACGATGGGTTTCAATAAATATGAGAAAGTAAACTTTGATAAAGCAAAGTTTAAATAAGCACAATAGCTCCAAGGAGTTTACAAATGTCCTACACAATCTAAGCATGAAATTGATTTAACATTAACCTAGGTCTTTCATTCCAATAACAGAAATTAAAAAACCTTAGTATTAATTAATTGTAGGCATAAGAAAAACCTAAGTTTTCCTCAATGGGCAACTGCAATCTTCTTGGCAATTGATTAGTCAAACGGTCCTTTGAAGACTCACATGTACTCTCTCTCTTCACCATACACCTCCTCTCTCTCTCTAACTCTCCCTCTACCACACACATCTCCTTCTCTTGGATTCAAAATCTAACTTCGTAGTGATGTTTCCATGTAAATTAATAGAATATCGTACTAAAAATTCATGTGAAACATACTATATTTGACTAGTTCAACGGTCTTTTGAAGACTCATGTACTCTCCCTTGTCACCACACCCCTCACTCTCTCTCTCTCGTGCTCCCCACCCCCCATCTTTTTCTTCTTTTTGGTTGTTGGTGAAGAATCTACCTCCTTTTATATCTATATTATTTACTTTATATTCTTTTTTTGTTTATTATTTCTTTTTCTTTTTCACTATCCCATATTCAACTTATATAACTTTATTAATATAATTTGATTTATAATTATACCTAAAATCCACATCTATATAACCTTATAATTTCCTTCCATTTTATTTTATCTTATTTATTTATATCTTTAATCTATCATTGGAAAATCAAATTCAATTTCAAAACAATATAACATCATATACGTACAATTTTGCTAAAAATTGAATTTTTGGTCCTTTATAATTATATTAATTTAATCTATTTTATTTATCAATTGCATCTCAATTAGATCAATCTTTTAAAGTTAAATTCACCAAATAACTTAAATTTTCATCCTAAATCAATTCACATAATGCAAATTTAATCTCAACTTGATCTTAGTTCAATTTCATTTTGTCTTTTGTATTTTCATAAAGTTTAATTATAATTATAGAAATTAAATTGGACTCCTCTTATTATTAGACTTAATTTCTTCTTCACCATCATAATTTGACATAATATAGATTAACACAAAATTTTTAATTAAGGTTCACAAATGTTTACTAATAATAATTAAATTAATTTTCAATAATTTACATTCATAATTAAATTACTCAAAACCCAATATCAAATAATTTAATAGCTAAATTTGTCTCCAAATTTAATTTGTTTTCTTTTTAAAATTTTTACTCTTAAAATTGATATGATAAAATTTCAAATTATTGACTTTTGTATAACTTTTACAAAATTTCTCTAAATTAAATATTGACATAACATCTTCAATACTCTTTTTGACCATTTGATTAATAACTTTAGAAAAAAATTTGTGATTAATAAATATGATGTGTCACTAAAAATTCAGGTATTTCAATAGTCGACCCTTAACCATGGACGAAAACTACAATGACTAAGAAGACTAAATTTGAAAATCTTTCTCATCATTTGAAATGAGATTTGAGGAAGCAATCCACATGAATTAGATGGTGCACCCATCATTCTTAGCTCGTTATGAAATATCCAACATGTCATTGGTAAATTTACTAACAATACAAATGTCATTGTATTCTTTTTTTAGGGTTGGGTGCTAATTAAGTTACCTCAATATTTTAAGGCATATCAAGAGATGCTAAGTCCAACACGCTCACTAGATGTATGACAATGAATGGTTGTAATAAAGATCATTGACAGTAATATATTTAATAAAAACAACAATGAAGAACTAAGAACTATAGTTATTAAGTAGGTCATGAATAAGGCACTGTTCAATCACGCCTATGAACTTTGGACATAACAAACAAAAACTTCAATTGTGAGGAGAGAGCATCATGAGCTAACTTGAAATAGACTAACTATTGTTATAAATGGTCACAACCTTAAACAAAGAAGAGTAAGGTGGCATGTGTAGTAAGAATTGCGCTTCATATATATATATATACCCGCCTCATTGACCCCATTTATTTATTTATTTTAAATAAATTATATTTTATTTATAAATTATTTATAAATTTCATGTTTGTTAAAAAGGGAAAAATGAAAAATAAATTAAATTCAAACAACTTTTTATTAATTAGATATATAAATCAGTGGGGCGGGGCAGCATAAGACAATATTTGAACTTGCCTATTACCATCGGCAGTTATACATCTCCTATATATTTATACATTCACACACTAAAATTTCGTTTCTAATACTATATGATATCCTTGGATAATATATCTAATAAAATAAAATAAGTTATACCATACTCATGTTTAATATATATACATATATATATAATAATTAAAAAATTGAATAGAAAATTTATTATACTTCAATCCACATATATACACATTAAAATTTCGTTTCTAGCATCATATGATATCCTTAGATGATATATCTAATGAAATATGTTATACCATACTCATGTTTGATATATATAATAATTTAAAAATTGAATAGAATATATATTATACTTCAATCGATATTTGTTTAAAATTAAAATTATATTGTATCTCAATATTTGCTATTAAAAAAAGTATAAAATTTCTTTCATATTTAATATCATTTAGAAATTGTTTCATAATTTATTTTGCATTTAAGAAAAACTTGTGGCTTTTTTATTTGAAATGGATTTGTTGTTCTTAAACATCATAATTTAAAACGGTTTGAAAACCCACGTGAGCGAGATTAATTAAAATTTAATAAAGAAATAAATGCAATTTTCGTTTTAAGAGTTGATAATGCAGGTGATACTAAATGCTAATTTAGTAGCAGCAAGCATGGTGTCAAAAGAGCTTGGTCGGGTGGGTAGGTCCTAACAACCTGATAACAACGTGTGGCAATTAATGAAATGCCTTTGGGTGCCTTTGGATGCCTTGCCTACTTCCAAAGACAACGTTTTCTAAAGCAGTTGTCTATATTATACCTTGCTTCTTCCCCTTAAAAGAAAAGATTTGTGCTGTACAGAACTGCCATTTTTTGTTTGCTATATATGGCCATATATATAAGTCAGTGTTTTACACCTTGAACCAGCACAACCACGCCATGGAATCCACGATTGGCCTCCGTTTTTCCACCCTTCCCAATCAGTACTCCATTTGCATGCATTCTGGTTTCCATGCTGCAAGAGCCACCAAACCCCATTTAAGCTTCAGCCATTCTCTTTCACTCCCCCAGAGTTCAAGAAACCGCCCAATTGAGCACATCCGTGGTCCTATAACTTGCATGTTGGATGGTTCACTGCCTCCTACATACTATAGAGTTGATAAAGGAAGGGCAAGTATGGCTTCGGCTTCTCCCTTTCTTCACAACATCGGTTCTGGAAGGTGGACGAACCACAAAGGCAATGCAGCTCAGATAGACGGGCATTCCTTGGCAGGAGTACCATTGCCAGGGACGACAAGTATTGATCATTATATTGAGGTTCTATTCCATCTCATACTATAAAAACTTTTGTCAAAAAATCAATGTTCCACTACTATTGAATTTCTAGGAAAATGAAAGAAATTGCTTAGATATTTTAAAATACTCCACTGTTTGGTAATGAAAAGGAATTAGAAAAGGATACAGGGAATCCCTAATTTTGAATTCCATCCTAATGTGATTAAATTGGATGGGGAAAAAAAAAAAAAACAGAAACGCTATTGGTCAGTATTCTGTTTGACCGCTTTCAATTTCTTTCTTTTCCTTATTCCAGTTGCCGTGAGAAATCATGGTCTTAGTCCCAATGTCATTGTCAAATTGCCCATGGGCCAATTATGAGCTGGAGCTCAAAAATTGTGAAAGTAAGTTTGATTTTAAACATAATTAAGTTTTTATTTTTCATTTTTTTTTTCAAATGGTGCTACTTAAACACACCTATCCCATATATATTATGCTGTTTGGAAATGAATTTCCAAACCCAAATCAACATTTAGTTTGTTCTTTTTAGTTCCACATTCATGAAGGTTTTACAAACCAAAAAGGACTAGTGTGTTTAATAGTATTTCTATTGGAAGTACTTTAGTGAAAGTTTTTTCTCCATAAATATTTTTGAAAAAATTATCTATCAACTACTTCTTCAAGAAACACTACAAATTATTTTTCAACTTTTTAAATGTGTTTTTAAAATTTTGAGAAATGTTAAATTTTTCTTCACAAACAAATTTTATAGTAGAGGTGTTTTGCTTATTAGTACTTCGGAGTGGTGCAGACTCTCCGGCTTGGCTATTGAATGAATCTTATGCTTGTCAGGTCCACTCCTGGGTCTTCTCTTGCCTATCGTCCACTTCGGTGACTCCAACCCCGGAAACATGATCTCTTCCACTAACCTCTTCACATGAACTTTCAGAGTCCCTATCTAAAAAGCACTACCACATGGGTTCTAATTTGTTCTTCTCGCTCCACATTCATAAAGCCTTGCTTTACAACCCAACAAGGCTGCTATGGGAAATGTTAGGTTAAAAGAATCCAGAAAGGGATAAGAATTGAGTAAAACTTTCTGATGTGCTGTTGTCAATAATTGATATTTGATAGACATGCATTATCATCCAAGCCTGGTACATGAATATGACTCTTAGATTTGGCAAGCCTTATACTGATTGTTATTTGCCTAGGATGGATTAAAGCTCGGTCCAACCTCCATGAATGAAGTTTAAAGCTTGCTTCTGCTGCACTTGAGCTTAAGAACTCCATCTTATATCATATTGTTTTTTGCAGCTTATGGAAGTGGCAAAGAAGCTAAAAGAATCTCGGCAGTATGATTTGGCAGTGGAAATACTGGAGCTTAACGAACCCAAAGTCAGTGAAGACCCGGAAGCTGCTTACCAAGTGCAAATGGAAATAATGCACATTCTCTACCTTCAGGTATGCATTAAAGCTTTCTTAACTTTTAAAACTTACTACATAAACTACTTTAGACAGTTTTTACTTTACAAGATCTCATTGAAAGCAACATGACCACTCAAAAAGCAACCATTCTAGTTGCTTCTCAAGAGCTCTGTGCTTCTCTTGACCACTTCTAAACTTGGTATAGAATTTACATGTATATCTCCGTCTCTTAACATTTTATTTAACCTTGAATATTTATAGAAATTATTTCTAATATATGCATTTTCTTATTTAATTTGCAATGAATTATATATCTATAAGCAAATACCTATATACAAAATAGTATATAGAATATTTTTACTAAAAGATATATGTACCAACTGGTTATTGGAAACAATGCTCAACAATCACCACATTTGCTTAAGTTTAGTTAAGTCAATTTTTTGTGTCCCCGTTTTATATGCTTCCTCTGTAATGTCTCATCAATTCACAAGATCCCTTCAATAAATCATTATTGAGAGTCACTTTATGTACTCCTCTATAAAGGTACATCAAATGAGAGAACTCACCATATTCTATCCTAATTAAGTTTACAATCTTCCAAGTCCTTACAATACACCAAAAACTTCCTTGTGGGTCATGACCCCCTTGTTCAGCATGAGCACATCTTATTTGCCTTCTAGTATATCCTCAAAAACTAAACTTTTCACAAACTCTATGATTTCCACCTTTCGAGATTCAATAAGTGCAAAAAGTATGCAAACGCTTATTTTAAATGACAAAATATATGCTTCGTATATTACATAATGATGAGAGGAGAACTAATTAGATCTATATTCAATTAAAATTTCTTTTGCAATACTCCTGATCAACACTACTCTTATAAATCATTTTTACTCCCATTTCCTTCTTTGCTTTAAAATTGTACTTTCAATGTTTTCAACCTTAGATATTATTTTTGGTTGTTCTAAGAAATCTTCACCTTAACTTTGATCCTATTTTTTTAGCCAATTGAAGCTTTAATGCTACGTATTATGTAACAAACAAAGAATATGTATTAAATAGGAATTTTAGATTCTTTTCAACAAGCTTCATCTTTAACTCAAATTTCATTGAGCTAGTCATGCATTGACGACTCTATAATTCAATCACTTATTGTATTATGCTTGCAAACGACTTTTTTGAACCACGTTTATTTAGAAAGCTAAGTTTTGAGTAAAGGAATATTAAATAAGTATTCACTCTTTCTAATCCTAGGCTCACTACTATACTTAATCTTCTAAATCTTTACTGCATGCTAAGACTTCATGTGTCATGAACTCGTTGTTTGTCTACCAGTAATCACGTGGATTCAAACTATCCAATACTTCAATATTGCTTGGACATTTCAACATCCAATGAATGTATATGACAGACCACACTTAAGTTGGATAGTAAAATACATCTCCAATCAAAATTCATTTTGCCAATCTTTTTAGCATTCCAAATCTTTGTTACTATTTTTACATTAAACTATATTCAAATCTTTAAGTACTTATATTTTGTTTAACTCTTTTATTTCTTCAATTTGGCTCTTATATAAACTATTGTGCTAATAGAAGTTTTGAACCCATGAATTGTATAATAACAATAAGGATACAAAAATTTATATACAAAAGTATATAAGATTGTTAATGTGATTTAACAAATCATGTTTAAAATGAAAGAAAGTCAATCCACTATACCAATAAAAAACCAACAAAAGAAAGAAAAAGTAAAGGGTAAACTCATGCTTCCTATCCCTGTTATCTATATATGTTATCTAAATTTTAAACTCAAAACCTACTTCACTCGATGTTTCTCTTCTTTTTCACATACCTACCCATATTATGTAATTTTTTCATGCTCATCTCGATTTCAAAATTTTACTGTGATATTCTTAATACATTTTCCTATCCTATAATATTTTTAAACATGAAAATGCTTATATCTAAAATATTTTATACAATATTTTTTTGTAAAAATGAATTATGAACTAAGAAGGAATTTGAGATTACTTCCCACACAATCCATCACTTTAGACACTGTCCACCACTTTACATGGAGGTCTGTTTTTAGTTATAAGATCCTTGTCATATGTTTCAAAATTAAATTGGATATGAGGTACTACATTGTCCTCAATATTTTTCTAGTGTTTAGTTGATGAGATGTTTCCTATTGTACACATACCTCTACATTATTCTCTTAAAATCATTTTTTGTGTTCTTCCACATTAATTCTACTCTTATCATCTTCCTTTGCATGATTATCTTTATCATTTTTTCTATGCCTATATAAACTTGAGATTGATCTTTTTAAAAAAATAAAAAAATTGATGCCAATCTATTAAAAATTTTCAGGAAATTACTTAGGATCCATGCATGTTTCTAAATATTTGAAGAAGTTTTGAGATTTATTATTATTTGCAATGTTTTCTAGGCTAATTTTTTATGATGCTTCATAGCTTCAATTTTAACTATCACTTAAATTTTATTTTTTAATTTACTATATGATTATTCTAGAATTTCATATTGGTTGTTATCTAAATCTCTCAACAAAATAATTTTATCGCTTCACATTCTCCATCTATTGGTTAGACTGATCAGGCTTGTGCCTTTTGTTTTAGTATTGTTTGTTACTTCCACTCCCCATTTTGGTAATTATATTATCAAAAGAAAAAATATAACAATTTTGGGAATCTTAAAAACCTTCAATGATTAATTCATTTTCTGAATTTATTATAATGTCACCCAATATTTTCTTTTCTTAATTTGCTTCTTGAATTTTGTTTCGGATACTGTCTCTTTTACAGGAAAAATTCACAGAAGCCATGGTATATGCTGAAAAGTTATATGAGAACAAAGCAATTTATGCCAAGCGATTCCAATTTGAATTGTTTTATGCTACAAAGGTTTGTTAATTACAGAGCTTTAAAATGAAACCTTTTAGAAGAAAACTCTCTATTAGATATCTCCCATCTCTAATTCATGATTTCTTAGTGAAGTCATTCATAAGTTGTATGTTAAGTGTTGGTTTGGATATATATATATATATATATATATATATATATTTTTTTTTTTTAATTAGAAATTTCTATATAGAAGTATAATATTTTATACAAAAATTATAGATTTATGTTATGTATTTAAAAATTATTTTAATTTCTTTATTAAATTGAAGGTAATAAAAATTTGTTGATACCTCAATTTTTTTTTTTTAAATAGCTTTTAATACTATTGCTTTTTCAATGTAAGTCTCTTAAGATTTAGCTGTGCTGTATATGGTTTGTCTTGAGTAATGGAACCTTGTCTAGGCTTGTCACCGATTCTAGTTTGGTTGGTTTAACATTGATTTATGCAGCTTCTGGAAATAGCAAAGAAGCTAAAGGAATCTCAGCATTATGATCTAGCAGTGAAGCTACTGAAGGTGCATGACCCCGAAGTTGAGAATTACCCAGATGCTTCTTACTCCGTCAAAATGGAAATAATGCACATGCTCTTCCTTCAGGCATGTATTAATGCACCTTTCTTGATTACATTAGAGAGAAAAAAAAAATAATTAACTCATGCTCTGAACATTTTCTTCTTTAAATTCCATCTCCAGTCATTTCTATTTTCATAGTATACTTTTTGAATTTATTTTGATATCATTTCTCACAGGAAAAGTATGAAGAAGCCTGGACTTATTGTGATGCACTCTCTAAGAATGAAGTCATTTACCTTCCTCAATTCAAGTTGGGATTGTTTTATGCTTTGAAGGTTTGTAACTTACAATGCTTTACCAAACATAATATTATAAATTTAGCTCATAATGATTTGGTAGACCATCATCATATATCCTCATATAATAAAAAGAATTATTAAACACCCCCATTTAAAATCTCTTTACCCCCACTCTTTTTTTTTTTCCCTATATACATATATATTCCAAGTGTGATATCTATCATTATCTTTATATATACAATGCTTTGAAAGCTTAATTTTTGCTAAAACTATTTTTTTTTTTTTTTTTTTACCTAAATTATTGTATGAGTGCTGATAAGTGTTTTACCTTTACAGTCAGGTATATTGTGCGGGTTGAATCAACATCAGGAAGCAATTAAATTCATGCATAAATTCAATCAAAACCGAAGCGAAGGATTTCCATTGGTCACACCCGATAAGGATGAATCCACCAAAAAGTTTGGAAGTTGAAGATGGAAAGAAGAGAAAATAAAAATATAGTTTTAATGCTTATACTTATATTAATTAATGAGAAATGTCCTACGGGAGATTCTGATAGAAGTAAGGCACTCACAACCATGATATTTCAAATTTTCTGAAGCCTTTTGAGGTATGTAGGACAACTATGTTCTTTCATGTGTATGTGCGCGCCTGCCACATGCCTGTTTGGCTGTTTCAGCTTTGAGTTCAATAATTTTCATCAAATAACTGAAGCTATTTTCCAAGAGTTCCATGGGTTTCATTGTATTATGTATGTGTTATATCATTGTTCCAAAATTCTAGTTTTAATTGCTCTTTCTCTATTTCTTTTAGATCATTTTTATCCTTTTATTTTTAATTTGGATGATATTTTTGCTCTTTTTTGTATTACATGAAAGGTGCAGTTGATTGGAAGGAATAGAAATGAGAATTGAAAATCATGATGCCATATGAAACAGAAAAATATAAATCTGACAAGATTGATTTTGCTTTCTATAAGAATGAACTTTTTATTCTATAGCTACAAAGGAGGAGGCTATGTGGTGGCTAACAACCGCGGGTATAGAGAATAATTAGCACGGCTATATCATATTGTTATGCCCACACTTAGTTATAAAAATGTGACTGATCATATGGTGGAGGACACAACAGATGATGCTCAGAGCATGAGCATGGGTGTAGAAGTCAAGGCATCTATAGGCAAGTCCATAGCCTTTGCACAATCCTAATTGGGTCAAAGTTGGTCATTATCGGCCATCTCTCAGTTTCAAACAAACACAAACCCTCACAAGGAATTTCCAAAGTCTCACAAAGAAAACCAATGTTCAATTCAATTTTTACTCCTCTTACGAATTTGCTAATTCGCCTAGCCATTTCATATTTTAAATTTGAATAAAACACCCTGGTTTGCGGTTTTCTAGTTTAATTATTTGTGTCTAAAAAGTGAATCCATAAAATTGTTCTGAAAAGTGTTTTGAGAGAAGAGATCAATCACATTTGCATATTTGCATATTTCTGTTGTTATATCCTTATAATCACCCAAAACATAAACTTGATATAAATCAATCACGGAAACATGCATTCTTGTCAGATTGGAAACAAACGAACCTGAGTCCATTTTTTTTGCTTTTGATGAAGAGGTACGGATCTTCTAAGATTGTAGAGAGCACCACCTTTCTTTGTACTCTCTCTGGCGATGGGAAGCAAGAGAGAATGGGTTCTGTTCTTATTCAAAAGATGTGATATAAAGAATAGACACTTAGCCTTATATGTATACCCTCTATGCCTTAGGGACCATACCATTTGGATTATTGGGCCTTCACGTGTCTTAGGCCCATCATCTTGGACCTGTGATGGCATTGGGCTCTACACATAAGGTGGCCCATACTTTAGAAAACTAATACAAAACAAATACGCAAAAGACGAATAGCTTAGTTATGAACCATTGTTAAATATGTGTGAGTCCATATTTTAACAATCTCCCACTTGGACCACATGTATTACAAAACAATGTTCATGATAGTACTTTATTGAGCTCATCTTGCTATTCTATCTAAATATTCTTAAACAATCCGGTTTACTAATTATGTTAACACAATATTAAAGCGGCCTTCGTTAATCATAATTGTAACTAGACCCATCAATGATCACAACATTAAAAAAATTAGCAACATAGATCAAGTATGGATGTGTGGCATGGAAATTACATAGAATATGATCTTTAATATGTCTATTTCCAATTGGTCCTATTTTATGACTAAAAAATATTCAAATTCTACTTTCAACACTTGATGCTAAACTACTACTGAAAGTCATCATTTCAATTCAGAGTATTCAAATACAATAGTCTTTTAAAATCAAGGTTTGTACAGATAACACAAACATAATATCACATCAAGAAAACAAACACAAAATCTAAATACAAACTCCCACTATACTAGCACATCATCAATATGTACAACACCCACATGTGTGACATGCTCATGATATACCTTGGGTGGCAAACCCTTAGTGAGCAAATTGGCAATCATGGAGTTTGTGCTTATGTGTTCAATTGATACTTGAAGACTCTGAACTCTTTCTTTTACAACCAAGAACTTGATGTCAATGTGTTTGGACTTTGACGAACTTTGGTTGTTCTTAGAATATAATTATGCGGCCTTATTATCACAGTTGATTCTCAATGGTTTCTCAATCCCATCAACAATCCGCAATTGAGTGATAAAATTTCACAGTCATATCCCATGGTTTGATGCCTCGTAGCAGGCTATGAATTCTACCTCCATGGTGGAAGAAGCAATAAGTGTTTGTTTAACACTTTTCCATGAAACTGCTCCTCCAGCCAACATGAAGATGTAGCCTGAAGTGGATCTCCTACTGTCAAGACATCCCGCAAAATTGGAGTCTGAATATCCCACGATCTCTAAATGACTGGATCTACGATATGTGAGCATATAATCTTTAGTTCTTTGCAAATACCGCATAACCCATTTTGCCTTTTTTCAATGATCCATACCTGGGTTACTAAAATATCTGCCTAACATTCCAACAATGTACGCAATATTCGGACGCGTACAAACTTGTGCATATATGAGACTTCCTACTGTAGAGGCATAGGGAAACTTCTCCATATCCTTCTTCTCAAGTTCAGTTTTTGGACATTAGTGCAAACTAAATTTATTGCCCTTTGCCACAGACGTGTCTCATGGTGCACAATTGCTCATGCCAAATCTACTCAACACCTTATCGATGTAGGCCTTTTATGATAGCCCAAGTATACATTTTGAATGATCCCTATAGATTTGTATACCTAGCACAAAAGATGCATTACAAAGATCCTTCATGTCAAATTTACTAGATAGAAATCGCTTGGTTTCATGCAAGAGTTCCACATCACTACTTGCAAGTAGAATATCATCAACATATAGCACCAAGATAATGAATTTTCTCTTACTGAACTTGAGATATATGCATTGATCAACAGTGTTTTCCTTAAAACCAAATGAAGTAATCACCTGATCAAACTTTTGGTACCATTGTCGGGATGCCTGCTTTAAACCATATATGGACCTTTTTAATCTGCATACAAGTTGCTTTGAATCATTAGATTCAAAGTTCTCCGGTTGTACCATGTATATGGTCTCATCAATGTTACCACTAAGAAACGCAATTTTAACGTCCATTTGATGCAACTCTAAATCATAATGAGCTACAAGTGCCATGATGATTCTAAATGAGTCCTTTGACGAAACCAGTGAAAAAGTCTCCTGATAATCAACGCCTTTTTTTTGAGTGAAACCTTTTACGACTAGGCGTGCCTTATACCTAATAATGTTGCCTTTTGAATCCCGCTTAGTCTTAAAAATCCATTTACAACCAATCGATTTTACACTTTTAGGAAACTCTACTAGGTCCCAAACACCATTGTCTTTTATTAATTTCATTTCATCCTTCATAGTTTCTATCCACTTTTCAAAGTTAGAACTTTGTTTGACTTGACTAACTGAAATCAGATCATCTTCCAGACCCATGTGAAACTCATGTTCTTGGAGATATACAACATAATCATATGAAATTGTACTCCTCCTTTCTCTAGTGGATCTCCTCAGTGACACTTGTACTTGAGGTTCTTGAGGTTGTTGAGTTACCTCTTCATGAACTTGAACTGATTCCATAACTTGAGTAGGAGGAATCTCAAGTGTGTCTTCAATTTCTATTATTGATTGTACATTCTGAATAGTGTCATCAAACATAATATGACCATGTCCAGTCCTAATAATAGGAATACTAACAGATTCATATTCAAATACCACATTTCTTAATGGTTCTCTTCCACTTAACTCAACATCCTCAATAAATTTAGCATTGCCCGTTTCAAAGAAGGATCTAGTTGAGGGGTCATAAAACTTGAAACCTCTCGACCTTTCAGAATACCCTACAAAGTAGCAGCTCACTGTTATGGAGTCCAATTTCTTTTCATTTGGCTTGTAAGGCCTAGCTTTAGTTGGACAACCCCAGACATGCAAGTGCCTAATACTAGGTTTCTTACTAGTCCATAACTCATATGGGGTTTTGGCTACTACCTTGCTTGGGACTCTATTCAAAATGTAAACTGCAGCTTTGACAGCTTCGCTCCAAAGTGATTTTGGTAAGGTGGAATGATTGATCATACTTCTCACCATATCTTTAAAAGTACGGTTTCACCTCTCTACTACACCATTTTGGCTTAGAGTCCCCAACATGGTGTATTGAGGAACGATACCACACTTCATCAATTATTTGGCGAATGGTCCTGGACGTTGTTCACCGGATCCGTCATATCTACCATAATATTCACCTCCATGATCAGATCTAACAGCCTTTATTTTCTTGCTTAGTTGGTTCTCAACTTCAGCTTTAAAATTCTTAAACACATCCAATGACTGAGACTTCTCATGAATCAAATAAAGATAGCCATAACGTGAGTAATCTTCAATGAAAGTGATAAAATATTGTTGTTCATTCCAAGAAGGAGTAGGAAATGGACCACAAATGTCCGTATGTATCAATTCCAAGACATCACCACACCTATTGGCATCCTTTTTCCTCATATTTGTTTGTTTACCCTTAATGCACTCAATACAAACTTGAAAGTCTGAGAAATCAAGTGGATCAAGAATTCCTTCTGACACAAGCCTTTGAATTCGCTGATTTGAAATATGATCCAAACGCTTGTGCCATAACATTGATGAATTCTCATTTATTAATTTTCGCTTAATGTCATACTTACTTGAATGCAAGGTTACATTTCCATTAGAGGCCTTTAAATTCAATTTCTATAATTTGTCTATTAGACTACCTGTACCAATAACATTTGAATTTCGATAAAGACTAACCATTCCATTTCTAAATGAACAATAATATCCACATTTGTCTAGACATGAAACAGAAATTAAATTCCGTCTAAATGACGGAACTACAAAAGTCTCTTCCAAATCCAAAGTACATCCAAAGTCTAACTATAACCTAAAAAAACCAATAGCCTTGACTGCAGCCTTGTTGTTATTTTCCATATAGATGTATATTTCACCATCAGTTGGAATTCAGCTCCTTAGGCAACCCTGCATCGTGACACTTATGTGAGTAGTTGCACCTGTATCTATCCACCAAGTCTCAGGAGGCACTATGGCTAAATTAATTTCTAAACAAACAAAGTTGAGAAGTGTACCTTTCTTTTCATGCCAAGCAACATATTTGGTACATGTCTTCTTCATATGACCAATCTTCTTGCAAAAGAAATAAATGATCTCCTTATCTTGTTTATTCTGCACCTTTTGCTTTGATGTCCCAAAAACTACAATTTGTTTTCCTTTATTGTCCATCTTTCTTTTCTTGTTGGTACCAAATCCTTGAGATGTAGAAGGCAAGTGAGCACTTTCTATCTTTTTTTGTTTCAATCTCTCCTCTTGTACACACTTAGCAATAAGCTCATTCATAGTCCATTTTTCATTTTGTGTGTTGTAACTGATTTTGAATGGATTGAATTGTGTAGGCAGAGAGATCAAGACCAAGTGCACGAGTATGTCTTCTAACAACTCTAACTTTAGTGCCTTGAGTCTAGTCACAAGATTAGACATTTCCATAGTGTACTCCCTTATATTCTCTTTCCCTTTGTACTACATGGGGACAAGCTTACTAAGAATAGTGCTTGTCTCAACCTTTTCGTTTATAGCGAATCGGTTTTCTATTTGGTCCAAGAATGTCTTGGCTCAGGTTTCCTCAGGTATTGCACCCCTTATAGATTCTAGAATTGAGTGCTTCATTATCATTAGACTCATGAGATTGGATCACTCCCATTTTTCCATAACAGCCCTTTGCTCAGTAGTGCTAGCACTAGTAAGGTCTGGAGGGCGATCCTCTCTTAATGCATAGTCCAAATCCATGCACCCGAGCACAATTACAACGTGTTCCTTCCATTTCTTGAAGTTTGTGCCATTAAGCATAGGAATGTTATTAACATTTGCAAATATAGAAGATGATGAATTCATAATAATAAAGCTTGCAATCAGTCACATAAACATCATACGTACATGAATAAATTAAAATCATACAAGATACCTAGCACAAACATTAATATTTAGTCTTTAGACAAAAATATCAACTTGTAATTGGTATCCTTTTCAAAATTAATTCATAAATATTGACAATAAAACCGAAACAATATGTCTATCTTTGGACTGACATACAACAAGCAAGATAAACTTTATATGTCACATATTTATGACCACTTTATTTATTATTATATTAAAATAATCTTCCTTTGAGCCGATTATTTTATACAATAATAACATGTTTCATACTTCAAAATAAATAAAATTATATAATATAAGTTACTTTGGCAACAAATATATACATAACCTATTTATTTTGAAATGTTTAAACACAAATTTAACAAGAAATAATTTAATTAATTAATATATATATATATATATATATATATATATATATATATATATGAAATAATTTAATTAATTAATTAAATTGGGCCTTTACTTAATAGTACAACCAAAATGATTTCTAGGTTTATAGTTCAGCCCTTGATTAAGGGCCCATAACAAGCATGAATTTTGACTAGTCTTACATTGAGACTCACATTTTCCAAGTCTAATTTGACCTAATATTCACAAAAAAAAAAAAAAAATGATTTTACTAGTAAGCATACATTTTATATTGTTACAACAGGAAAATATTCAAACTCCAATTGTTTGACATTCATTTGGTTCATAAGGAGAGAACACAGCACAAGATGGAACACAAAAGAAGAATATATTTTATTTATTCTTTTCCCATGTACTTTTCATTACTCAATTTGAGTAAAGCTTAAACCACACCAAACCGCACCAAAGAATGCTGTCAGTGACGTCACAGCGGGGCCAAAATGACACCTTAATGGCATCGCTCAGTGCCGTTTCAATCAGCAAATGACACCTGAACAACGTCGCTATAGACGGCGTCGCAATGAGTACGCCACAACGCCTCCTTCGATCGCCAAAATCAGCGTCAAAACGGCACCAAGGATGTCGGCAACGCTTCCTCTATCTGCCTAAACGTCCACCAAAATGAATAGCGCCGAAACGTCGCTATTCTGATTCCCAGATAATGGCTCGCAGTGGCGCTTCAGTGGTGCCATTTTCTTAATGGCGTTTGGAATGGCGCTTGAATGGCATTGCAAACGATGCTTAGTATGGCGCCTGAACGGCGCCTAAAGTGCACCTGAAATGGTGTTGCAAACGACGCTTAGTATGACACATTAATGACATTGCAAACAACGCCTGAAGTGCGCCTGGAATGGCGCTGCAAACGGCGTCATTGGAGCGCCTAAAAATGGCGTCTTTTCAAACCACCAAACAGTGTCAAAACGGTGGGAATGCCACGTCAAACGAATGGCGGAAGACATCGACAGTGATTCCCACATCAAATCGACGCCAACAGCGGTGTCTTCAACGACGCTTTTCACCCATCACTACAGTGGTGCAGCATCACCGGTCATTGGTGTCGCAGCCTAAATCGCCACGCCATCCAAGCCTTTACCTAGATGTTGCGACTGGTGGTTGGCGGGACTCTAGTTCGCATTCACGGGATCTCAAGAACATTTTCGGGCCCTCCCAAGGGAAGATCCGCATAAATGAGAGGGGAGGGGAATATTTAATGGTTCCTTAATGTTACTGGAAAAATAAGATTTCACATGTTTTCTTTTGTTTATGTTTTTTTAAAAGAATCTTGTTTCATTACGGGCTTTGATACCAATTGTTATATCCTTATAATCACCCAAAACATAAACTTGATATAAATCAATAATGGAAAACATGCTTTCTTGTCAAATTGGGAACAAATGAACCTGAGTCCAATTTTTTGCTTTTGATGAAGAGGTACGGATCTTCTAAGGCTGTAGAGAGCACCACCTTTCTTTGTACTCTCTTTAGCGATGGAAAGCAGGAGAGAATGAGTTCTGTTCTTATTCAAAAGATGTGATATAAAGAACAGACACTTAGCCTTATATTTATACCCTCTATGCCTTAGGGACCATACCATTTGGATTATTAGGCCTTCACATGTCTTAGGCCCATCATCTTAGACCCGTGATGGCATTGGGCTCTACACATAAGGTGGCCCATACTTTAAAAAACTGGTACAAAACAAATACACAAAAGACGAAGAGCTTAGTTATGAACCATTGTTAAATATGTGTGAGTCCATATCTTAACATCTATATCCTATAATTATTTCATAAGAGTGTTTAAATTCAGATGCACCACATTAAATTCATATTTCATGCAAGTTTATTCCAAATTCATTTCTAGATTTCTCATATATCTAGATATAAATGATCGATCAATCAAAATGAATTAAACATGTAGATCACGTTTATTGCATTTTCAAGCATCAAATATATGAAATCCATAACAATATTCAAAAGAATTCAATCATTTATATCATAAATAATGATTCAAGAGATAGGAACTGAGATTTACCACAAAGAAATAAACTTCTCATTTGATCTTCATTTCAAAATGGTTTTTCTCAAGATACAAAGAGATTTAACTCCCAATCATGATGGATTTTGCCTTCATTCTCATGTTCTGTTGTCAAGCCAGTGATAGAAAAATGGAGGGAAAAGTAAAACTCAAATTCTAAGTAAACCTGAGTCAAAATGATAAAAGAGGATAAAATTCACAAATTGATCCAAAATAATGCAAGAGATCCTAAAAGGATGTCTTCTACATCTAACAATCACTATTTATACTAATACCATGTCTATGTAGCAAGATCTTACTATGTCACCTTATCTACCCATCTAAACATCAATGACAGAACTTACTTAAAATAACAACAAAGTAAAAATTAAAAAACGAAGCTAAAATAAGAGTTTTTACAACAATGTAAATAGGTTCAACATTGTTTTGAATCCCGCTTAGTCTTAAAAATCCATTTACAACCAATCGATTTTACACTTTTAGGCAACTCTACTAGGTCCCAAACACCATTGTCTTTCATTGATTTCATTTCATCCTTCATGGCTTCTATCCATTTTTCAGAGTTAGAACTTTGTTTGACTTAACTTGAATCAATACTTTTAAAGTCATTTTGACATCTCATTATGAATTTTGATATATCTTGATAATAGGTTCAACATGTTAGGATAGAGCCTTTAAAAGTATGACATGATGTAACAAATTTGGAATTTATTATTTATTTAATAAAGTTTCAGTTACATGTTAATCTATCTTAATTCCATGTATTGTACCTTATGAGCATTTTGGCCTACATCTCTTTTATTGTACATGACTTACGTACATTAGAAGTCGAATAGAAGATCCAAGTTATGGGTTCCTTACAAGCAGATGATTTGTTCATAACTAGTTCATGGGCTTAGCACAATCCATTTGAGGTTGTACTGCACTACTTATTATAGAGATAGTTGGTTTTGGCCATCAGGATGGATTTCCCATGGTAAGTGCACCAATGTGTATGATTACATTGAATACAGTGAATCATGAAATAGGTCTATCGGGTCATGACCTCATCAAGTTGCTATGTTATATTATCTCTTAACCTTGAGAGACTATTGAGTTTGTGCCAATATTAATAGTGATTTTAACCTACAGGTGAGATCCTAAAGTGATCATAAATTTCTCATGGATTAAGTCATTGTTCATAGAAGTTAGTAGCAATAAGTATTCTTAATAAAGGTATCATAATATTTCATTGAGACAGTGTGTACCCTTAGGCGATTCTAAGGAGGTGTGTTTAGGAAAACTATGGCTATTGTAGTTCCTTAAGTGGAACTTGACATGTCAATTGATCACACTTTAAGAGGATCTAAAACTCAAGAATGGTAGAAGAAATCTTGAAAGGCTGATAACTTTTACTTTGTTAGATAATGGACATCAATTCATAGGGAGACTATATATAAAAAATAATAGGTCATAGAATCGAGTATGTAGTTTCTCATTGTTATTTACATAGGGTACTGGAGGGAAATTGATTCTCTATAGTAGGATCTTGAATCAACTTCAAAATTGGATTATGATGAAGCTAGTACTGTCCTACAGGTCCTAATGGTCCTTGCTCAAGCTCATATACTTCGATGGCATGGTTTATAAAGGGAATTGTATTGTCTCGTGATTCACTTATGTGCATAAGAGCATTTTGATAATTTTGTAAGATTGCACAAGGGTTAGTGATGATATATTTGGATTGAGTTAATTGATTCATTAAATGGCCTTATTAGGTTAAGTAATCAATTAGGACCCTACGCAAGCTAGATTAATTAACCTAAGCTCATGATAGGTTCAAGTCACTTATGCCTAATAGGAACCCTATAAATATCCCTTAAGGGTTAGCATTTAATTTTTCTTCTCCTTCCACCATCCATAGATAGAGAGCCCCAACCTCCACCCTTTAAAGCCTCACCATTAGAGTGCCAAGGTTTAAGAAAGAGTCATATGGGTAGAAGATCAAGAGTCTATGAGACATCTAACAACTTCAGACTTGTTTTTCACCAAAAATGAAAGGATTAAGGAACATCCAAATGGTCAATAAGGTTTTCTAATTCAAATATCTAGATTCGTTTTTGTTTTAAAAGACATTTTTTTTTTCCGTTGCTAGGATCTAGATGCCCCTAGGTAGTTATTGTATGCATTTAACCTAATCTTAGGATAGAAAAAGAAGTAATTCATATTTCCTTATGCAACAATAGTGAAAAATCTTTGGTCTCAAATAATTTTGATCCCAAAACTGATATATCAAATTGATTTTCTCTTTTTGATTTCATGCACTCTAATTTCTTTATTGTTATTATGATTCGATACATCCTTGCTTGTATCAAAATGCATTTGACACCATTTCTTCCATTTTGATACAAATTTTATTCTCACCAAATTCTTCCTTTAATGCTTTCTTCTCTTTCCTTGATGCTTCCTTCACCTATCCGATTCCCTAAAATGTCTTCAACCCTCCTATTTTGCTAGATGAAACACTTAAAATTCATATTAATTAGTAACTAAAATAGGACTTTAGCAATAACATAAGCTAAAAGAACTTGCCTATGCTCTCTTTTACACCAAAATAACATGTTTTATTGATAGAAAATCATTTGATTCAAGCACAAATCAACTTCCCCCAACTTAGCTTTTACTAGTCCCTAGCAAAATAGAGAATGAAAAAAAATCAAAACTTGTAATTGAAGAAAACTTATCAACAAGATTGTAAACCAAAATTAAACAAGTAAAGATGTAAAATCCTTTTAAGAATAATCTTAAAATTAAACATATAACTCAAAGTAATCTTTCAACTTTATAAATATATACATTAGCATGCTACATGATTAATATTCATCTTATTCACCCTCAAATAAGTTTTTAGAAATCATTTCTATAGGAAACTCAAGTGTTAATTTGTAACATTTCCTTCTAGTAACTATTTCAAAAACCTCACTTCTCCAACCTAGGATAAACCTCTCATTAGCAAATTTAGAAAAGCACATTTTTCTTTTGTTAATTTTTTTCATCATTTTTCTTTTCTAGATTTTTTTTTCAACCAAGAAAAACTCATTCTTTGTGGCTAAAAATGGATCAACCAGACAACTCCTAGGAATCCTCCCAAGGTAATAGATATTGAGGACCATATAAGGTCATTTACTCTTTAAGACCCTAAGCTCTTTAGAACAAGGTCTAATTTCCTACCTTTTATTTTCTCTTGCGTGTTAACTAAATCTCACCTCATGTAACAAACATTGTGTTTGTGGCTCCTAACTAGTTGGATAAGGGTACCAAGGTTTAAAAACAAGAATGACATGACCCTTAAAAACAAGCACTCAGGCCTTGAACAAGTCATCACATTGGCAAACTCTTATTCTTACACCAAACTCAATTCCATTATTAAAATCAAAGTACATAAACCATAAGAAAAAATGAACCATGGCAAGTTAATTTAACCTTAAAAATGTAGGTAATCACATTGAAATGGTTTTTTTATTATTCAAATATCTAAAAGTAAAGAGATTGAAAATAGGGAAAATTGAAATCAACAATGAAATGGGAACTACTACAATTTATTGAAATCTTGAGGCCTTGTATCAAGATATTTTGACATAAGCAACCAAAGATTGAAATTGACAAAATTCGATATCATAACATTGCATCTCATTGGTGTTAAAAATTTTGATACATGGTAAAATTGGATTTAAATGGTTATTTGATACAAGCTTGATTTATCAAATGACATCGAAATACATTTTGATAAAACTTAAAACCTATTGATTGATTTATAATAAATCATTTTGAAATTCAATATATTGCGGTATGGAATCAAGGTATCAAAACAGATTTCAATAAAACCATTAACCTTCTATCCTTTTTTACATTGGGGCACAAATCAATTCGATACCCCAATAAATCGAAAACAATTTTGACAATACCTCAAAATTTTTAGTCATTTCATACAAGTTAAATTCAAACTTGATACTTATGTTGTATCAAATAGCCTATCGAAATTAGAATCAATAAATACATTTAGCTTATTGCAATTGAGCTAACTCAAGTTGATACCCATTTGTTAGGACATCGAGTCTTATTTATATGTTGGTAATTTTGTTCCTTTTTTATTTTATTTTTATGTTTGGTAATAGAAGTCTTTTTAGATAGTGACTCACTCTCCATTGAAGATCAAGAGTTATTGTTCATCCAACCAAGAAGTCACAAGTACGTCTAAAAAGGTTTGGCTTGTGGCAAATTAGGCATTTTTGAGGTATTAAGAGAATTGGTTTTGTTTTAAACTTTAAATGATTTAAAATTGACTTTTGAAATAGAGTAAGACTGCTCAAGCGGCTTAGAGCACTCAAACACTCAGGACCGCTCAGACAAGCCATACCTCTTAAGCGCCCGAGACTCTCAAGCGGTGGGTGAGCTGGCTCAAGCTATCATACATATTTTGTCAATAATTTTTTTTATGCAAATTGATTTGGAACTCTTCCAAAACCAAAACTCTTTAGGCTTTCCAATAAATACCTCCCTATTAATTCCTTGAGGGTATGAGATTGGAGATAAATCATTGAGAAACCTTACATTCCTTAGAGAAGGTCTACGAGAAAGAAAGCCTAAAGAGCCACACCATTCCTAATTTCTCATTCAAAGGAATGGATCTTTGAATCTTGATTTAAAGACCTTCATCATTCGGTGAGGCTGAAATGATCTACTAGAGAAATTGAAGGTTGTTGTGTTATGGATGTGAATCAAGTTATAGGTAGTAGAGAGTAAGTCTTTAGGGTAAAACAACTTGATTTTGCATAATGGATTTAGATTAGTAAGTCTTAGACCTTGTGGTTTTTTATCTCTACAGTTAGTGTGGGGGTTTTCCATGTAAAAAAAATCTTATGCCTCATTGTTTATATATATTTTTTATTTGATATTCGATTTGAAATGCTTATAATTGATAGAATAGATTATCCCTAACATCTCATAGGGTAAAAAAAATTGGGTATAACATATAAATCTTTATTGAAATTTTTTAAATCACCTATTCTCCCCTCCTCTCTCTCTTTCTCGCCCCCCACCCCTCCTCCTTCCCTCTACCCCTTTTCTCGGCTAATATCAGAGCAGGATAAAAGATAAAACATAAAAATTGATTCTTTATTAATCATACAAGATAAAAATCAAAATTTTATTAATCTTGGAAGTTTGGTATGGAACAATCTAAAAGCGATGCCCCTTTGAATAGTCCACCTTACTTTGATGGGAATAACTACTCCCATTGGAAAGCACAAATGATGTGTTTCCTTAAAATGCAAGGCGAAAAGGTATGAAATTCAGTTGAATATGGATGGGGACCCTCATTGATCCTTGATGTTCAAGGAAGATCAATAGGAGAACTGAAACCTAAATATGAATCGGACAAAGCTGACAATGAAGGTAGTAAAGCCAATGTTAGGGCTTTATTTAATATTTTTAATGGAGTTTGTCTAGATGAGTTTCATAGGATAACAAATTGTAAACGTGCAAAGGAAGCATGGGATATTCTTCAAGTCACTCATGAAGGTACATCTGTTGTAAAGATCTCAGAATTGCAATTGGTTGCCACTAAATTTGAGAATATTAAGATGCTTGAAAATCAAAACTTTTCTACCTTTTATTTTGAATTAAGTGATATTGTTAATTGTTTTCTTAACCTTGGAGAACTCATTCCAAATTAAAAGGTAGTAAGAAAAATATTGAGATCTTTATCTAAGAGATTTAGACTTAAAGTTACTACCATAGAGGAGAGCAAGGGTATCAATTCCATGAGAGTTGATAAAATTTTTTGAGTCCATACAAACATATGAGATGACCTTACCTAGTTCTCTAAAGACTATGCCTTTAAGGCTTCTGAGAATGAGGAAAAAGATATTGAAATGCCATATGATGTAACTAGGGAGCCTTTAAGGCTTTTGAGAGTGAGGAGAAAGATATTGAAATGTCGTATAATGTAACTAGGGATGAATTGACCCATATGGCTAAAAGAATAAAAAAAGGTCATGAAATTTAACAAAAGGTTTTGCAAAAACTAAGAATCTAGAAAAATGAAGAGAACTAATGAACAAATATCCAAAAATAAGGATAAAGGTTCATCCAAAGATAAGAAAATTGAATGCTTTAATTGTGGAGGTCTTGGACTACACTATGCTAATGATTGTCCTAACCTCAAAGATATAAAAAAATCTATGTAGGCTATTTGGAGTGATACTGTCTCTAAAAAGAGTGTTTCCATAGCTTCTGAAGATGCAACGTACGATCCAAATGACTTTTTAGTTTTTATTGCATTTATGGAATCTGTGCATGATAGTGATAGTGATGATGAGTTTACTGATGAACAAAAGGTTGAATTCTTAAGTAATCTTGTTGTTGCGCATGAAAAGCTAATTAAAAGTTACTTAAAGATCATGATATTCTTGAAGCTCATAAAAAAAAGATTAATGGAGAAAATACTAATTTACTTGAAAAAAAAAATAGATTTCTTAAGTCTAAACATCACTCCCTCCTTGATAAAAATAATGCTCTCACTCAAGAGATCAACATTAATTAGCCTTCTTCATTTGTGAAGTTTTTTTACCCTGGAACTAGTGTTCTTAATGAAATAATTGATAAATGCAAAACCTATTGTGATAAAATAGATTTGGGGTATTATATTAACATAGATGAAACTCCCTCTAGTGGAATAAACCTAATCAAAAGCCTAGAAGTCAACCTAGTTCCTCTAAGTCACCACTTAGGACTAAACAAGCTTAGTTGAGAAAGGATAGGACTAAATGTCAAATTGTGTTCAATGCATTTAAAGATAGATCTTCTAGTAAGTGGTACTTGGATAATGGTTGCTCTAGACATATGATTGGAGACAAAGCCTTTTTCACATCTCTAGAGGATTATAATGGTGAGACAATTACATTTGGAGATGAGAGCTTAGCTTGTGTGAAAGGCAAGGGAAGTTTATCTATCCCGACTTGTCCTAAGTTAGATGGAGTTCTATATGTTGATGGACTCAAGGCAAACCTCCTAAGCATTAGTTAGACTTGTGACAAAGACCATAGGGTAAATTTTTGCCAAGACTTATGCGAGATAGTCAACAAAGAGGGAAAGGTTGTTATCATAGGACATAGGGCAGTTGACAACTATTATGCCATAAATCATAACTCTAGAACACCTCTTTTGTGTAGTAGGGCAAAGCTAGATCCTATTGAGTTGTGGCTGATTACTACTAAAAAACAACACATTTTAAATAGTAATTCTCTTGAATTCCATATCTTTTGAGTAGTAATTATGCCTAATATGCCTAAGTAATACATTGTTGCCCTTGTAAAAGATACTAATGGTTTTTTGTGAAGTTTTGAAGATATTTCAAGGTGATTTTTGAAGTATTGAGTAACAAAAAAAAAAAAAAAATGGAATTGAGGAAGGCAAATAATGAGGATGATGAGGAAGAATCAATGAACTTGGACCAAGATTTGGAGATGATTTGGAGGTGGTTGAGGTGGATTCAAAAGAAAGAAATGGAAGAAATGACAAAAAGGAGTTCAAAAATTAAATATTTCCATTTTGCATGACTATGTGAAATGGACCAAAAGGTGGATTTGTGCTGCAAGCCAAGGAGAATTTTAAAGCTGATTTTGCAGGATCATGCAAAAATTTCATACAACCATGCGAAATGCTCCAAGAAGATGTAAATTGTTGCTGCTACATTTTTTATTTTGCACAATCATGCGAAATTGCTTGATCTCTTGCAAATGGCCATTTTATTATTAAACTTCAGATTGCTTTATGAAGAAGCTTCCAGAATACCTCTTAGATGATGCTAAGTGTCCACTTGACCTTGGCTTATAAATAGAAATTTGATTTTTTTTTCAAAAAAAACTTTTTTGACATTTCTAATTGTAGAAATTTCTAGATTTTCTCTCTTTATTGAATTCTCTACTTTTCTTCATTTTCTCTAATGTTCTCTCTCTCATTTTCTCACTAGCCAAACATGCCTTGTGAGACCAAATCTCCAAGCATGAGTGGCTAAATTTCATTTTTCTTGGAAGAATGAGGATCTAGAGGCAAGATCTATGGTGAATTAGAGAAATGAGCTCTAATTACAAAACTAATTTAATCCAATTGATTGATTAATTGAATTTTGGGGATATTTCTTTTCAAATTGTCTTGGATGATTACTACAATGCAAACTAGGTAGATTCATTAAATTCTTAAAGCTAGATTTGATGAGATTGAATAGTTTCATTGTATGAATCATTGGAAGATAATTTAAAATGAATTGAATATATGATTTGATTTGATCTCTTGGATTAAATAACCTAATTTGATGAGAAATTAGATCTAGACTCAAAGGTACATCCAAAATCAGTTTAGATGAGAATTTAGGTTTTCAATCTAACTTGATGAAAATTAGATCTCAACATCTATTCACCATGGAAATTGTTTTCTAGAAAATCCTAACTCCGAGAATTTCATTTCCTATTAATTTTCTTCTATTTTACATTTCATTTTTCTTCTCAATTTGAGACCATTGTTAAATTGATTTTTCACCATGAATTTTCAAATCAATTTCACTTGATCACAATTATTTCTTATTCTCTCATTCAAGCCTTAATTATCGAGAATAATCCATCTTAGTGGACGACACCTAAAAACCACTATACTGCTGTAGTTTGTACTAAAACCATTTTTGATCGAGTACAAGCTACTCTAGAATAGTGAATTAGGTTATAAATTGTGTTTTGATCTAATAAATGACGAAAAATCAATCGATCAATGGCATAAAAGGCTAAGTCATATAAGCCATAGGAACCTAATGCACTTAGTGAATACTGAAAACATTAGAGGTATCCCTAAACTAAGTGATGAACCTAAACCCATTTTGTGGTGAGTGCATGAAAGGTAAACAAACTAAGAGTTCACATAAAAAAGGTTAAGAAGAAAAGGACCACTAATCCTTTACACCTTCTATAGATGGATCTTATGGGTCCAATGCGAACTAAAAGTAGAGGTAGGAAGAGATATGTCCTAGTTGTTGTCAATGATTTTTCAAGACACTCATTTTTGCAGAAAAATCAGAGACCATAGAGTACTTAAAGTCTTTATTCAATAGAATACAAGTGGAAATATGCCATCCAATGATAAGTATTAGGAGTAATAGAGGAAGAGAGTTTGAAAATGTGGATGTTGACCTCTTTTGCGAATCTAAAGGAATTAAACATGAATTTTTCAACCCCTAGAACTCCTCAATAGAATGGAGTGTTATAAGAAATGGCTAGGGTGATGATTCATATACATAATACCTTATGTAATTTTAGGCAAAAGTAATTAATGCAGCATGTTATACTGCCAATAGGATTTTTCTTAGGCTAGGAACAAAGAAAGCATCTTATAAATTATGGATTGGGAGAAAAACTAACCTTAAGTATTTTAGGACTTTTGATAATGAATGCTATGTATTCAGGGATGTGGAGAACCTTGGAAAGTTTGATGTTATATCTAATGTAGGTATCTTCCTAGGCTATTCTATTACTAGTAAAGCCTAGAGGGTTTATAATCAAAATTCAAAAATTATCCAAGAATCCTCTAATGTGGTTATAAATGATACTATGTATGATCAGGATATAATTGATGGTCAAATTTTAACCTAGGATTCTATTGAGAATACCTTAAAGATGTGGAGATCACAAAAGATAACCCTAATGATATCCCTAAAAGAGACATTGATCCCAATAAAGATGAAAATGTACCTCTAGATATCACTTCTAAAGAAACGAGGAGTAAGCATAGATCTAGAATACATAAGAACCACCCAATCTCAAATGTTGTAGGTAATGTAAATGAACATGTGGTTACTAGGAGACAATCAAGGTTGAATGAGATCGGTCTTGTATGCTATACCTCCTAATTGGAGCCAAAGAATGTGGAGGAAGCTTTAGGTGATGATTTTTGGACTACTTCACTCCAAGAAAAACTAAATCAATTTCTTAGGAATGATGTGTGGTATTTAGTCCTTAGGCCTGAAGATAAACATGTTATAGGTGCAAAATGGATTTTCAAGAACAAATAAGATGAAAATGGGATCATTGTAAGGAACGAAGCAAGATTAGTTGTCCAAGGATACTCACAAATAGAGGAGATTGATTATGAAGAGACATTTGCATCTGTAGCTAGATTCGAATCAATTAGGATGCTTTTGGCAATGGCATACTCCTTGAGGATAAAGCTTTACCAAATGGATGTCAATAGTGCATTTCTAAAAGGGATTCTAAGTGAAGAGGTTTATGTTGAGCAACCTAGGGTTTTGAGGATCCAAAATTCCCCAATCATATCTATAGGTTAAAGAAAGCCCTTTATGGATTAAAGCAAGTTCCTAGAGTTTGGTATGAGAGGCTTACGACCTATTTTTTGGAGAAAAAGTTTAAGAGAAAGGGAGTTGACAAAGCCTTATTTATACATAGGTCCAAGGATGAGTTGTTAATGGCTTAGATTTATGTTGATGATATTGTCAAGTTTAAGAGTAACCTTGCCCTTTGTTTTGTTGAGGAAATGAAGACTGAATTTGAAATGAGCATGGTAGGTGAACTAACCTTCATTCTAGGATTGCAGATTAGGCAACTAAAAGATGGAATCTTTCTTTCTCAATCCAAGTATGATAAGGAGTTAATAAAAAAAATTTGGTCTAGAATCCATCAAACACTTTAGGACACCTATGAGCACTACCACTCAGCTTAGCAAAGATGCATCTGGTAAAGATGTTGAGTAAAATCTCTATAAGAGTATGATAGGAAGTTTACTTTATCTCACAACGTGTCATCCTGACATTTCCTTTAGTGTTGGAGCTTGTGCTAGGAACCATGCAAATCCCAAAGAGTCACACTTAACTACTATTAAAAGAATTAGATGTTATGTAAATGGGACTCCTAATTATGGTTCATGATATCCTTATGATTCTTCTCTGGTGGTTGCTAGATATTCCAACACCGACTAGGTCGGGAATGTTGAGGATAGAAAAAACACATTTGATGTTTGTTTCTTTATTGGTGATTGTCTTGTGGTTTGGCTTAGTAAGTAACAAAACTTTATATCCTTATCTACCGTTAAAATTGAATATATTGCTGCTAGAAGTTGTTGTACGCAACTCCTGTGGATGAAGCAAATGATAAAGACTATGAAATTGAGCAAGGGAACTAAACATATTGAAATTTGTTATCATTTCATTAGAGATTTTCTTAATTAATTAGCCATTAAATTCACAAATTTGAAACTCAAATAATGAACCCATTAATATCATAAATTAATAGATAAAAATTAGTTCATAATGACTTTTCTTTTTTGCACATAATTATATTTTTATAAATTTTCTCAATAGAAAAATAAACTTCAAATTAAGCAACACTTTATATTGAATTTATTAATGTGTTTAACCATTTTTTAAATTAAGTTAGAACTCAAAATAAATATAATCATTACAAAATAAATAAATAAATAAATAATGAAAACTAATATATTATGATTCATGACTTTATTATTTCTCCTATATGCGCGCACAACTATATCTTTTGAATTATCTTAGTAAATAGATTCTAAATTAAGTGACACATGATTAATAATTTAAACTTTTTAATGAATCCTTTAATTTTTAAGAATAATTTGGAATTCAAAAAACCAATCCAGTTAAATATTGCATTTTAAACCAAAACATTATAGAATACATATTTCTTAATAGAATACTAAATGATTACATATAATGAAAATTTTGATTTATTTGCACCTTAAAAAGGTTAAACATTATTTATTATTCATTTTAAATAAAATATTCTTAACAATTATTATTATTGTTTATTTTTAACAAAAAGAAAAAAATCAATTATGCTTCTAAGAAGATGTTAATATCCATATTTTTCTACCATATACTAAAATAGAAATTCTTTTATAAATATAAATTTATGATTTTATTATAATATTACTATTCTTATTTTACTCAAAAATATTTATTTTTTAAATTATTTGGTAATTAAAAAACTAATCACTTTTATTATGACTAGAATTAAATTTGATTAATAGTATATAAATTAAATTTACAATATTTTTATAAAATCAAAATAGTTTTTTTTTTTTTTAGAGAAACAATTTATCCAAATCATTTTTTATTTTTAAAAATGGTTTTTAAAAACACCATGTCAAACAACTTTACTTTCATGAAATTCCAAAAAAAAATTGTTTTTGAAAATTCAACTTAAAAAACAATTTTTAAAAATAAGCATTAGAAAATAGGTCCTAAGTCCTAACCATATGATTAATGTGTGAGACATCAATGAAACGCCTTTGGCTGCCAACACGTGACACCAAGATGCCTTGCTTACTGCCAAAGACAATATTGTCTAAAGCAGTGGTCTATATTATACCTTGCTTCTTCCCCAGAAAAGAAAGAATTTATTCTGTACTGCAATATCATTTTTATTTGCTATATTTGCCCATATATAAGTGCTCTTAATGCCAGTAGTAGTGTCCTATACCTAGAATCAACACAACCACGCCATGGAATCCATGATTGGCCTCCGTTTTTCCACCCTTCCCAATCAGTCCATTAGGCCTTCTGGCCTCCATGCTGCAAGAGCTACTGCCAAACCCCATTTAAGCTTCAGCCATTCTTCTCTTTCACTCCCCAAGAGTTCAAGAAACAGGCCAATTGGGAACATCCCTGTTTCAATAACTTGCATGGTGGATAGTTCACTGCCTCCTACATTCAATAGAGTGGATAAAGGAAGGGCAAATATGGCTTGGGCTTCTCCTTTTCTTCACAACATCAGTTCGGGTAGGAGGACAAACTGCAAAGGCAATGTAGCTCAGATAGATGGGCCTTCTCAGACGCACATTGATCATCATATTGAGGTTCTGTTCCATCTCAGATAATATAAACTTTTGTCAAAAATCAATATTCTAGTACTATTGAATTTAGATAAAAATGAAAGAAATTGCTTAGATATTTTGAAATATTTCACTGTTTGGTAATGAAAAGAAATTAGAAGAGGATCCAGGAATCCTAAAGTGATTAAATTGGATGGAATTGATGTAATCTTTTCCAAAGCACATAGATTTAAGAATTTACAATTTTTCAACACCTTTAGTTTGTCCATTTAGTTTTGAAAGTAATATTTTATTATGAATATGACATTTTTGGCAATGAATTTCCAAACCCAAATCAACATTGAGTTTGTCCTTCCAATTTCAAATAGGGTTACTTAAAAGGTCAAGCATCCTCTGCACTTGAGATATTGAGAACTCCATATTATTTTATATTGATGTTTGCAGCTTATGGAAATGGTAAAGACGCTAAGGGAATCTCAGCAGTATGATACGGCTATGAAACTACTGAAGCATCATGAACCCAAAGTTTTGGATGACCTCGAAGCTGCTTACCAAGTGAAAATGGAAATAATGCACATTCTCTACCTTCAAGTACGTATTAAAATTTCTTGACTCTTCAAAACTTACTCCATATACTACTTTAGACAGTTTTTACTTTGTAATATCTCATTTAAAGCAACGCGACCACTCAAGACCCAACTGTTCCTTCTCAGGGGCTTTATACCTTTTCCCGGCTTACATTCCTCTTCTACTTACCATGCAATCAAATGTAACTTCCGGATCATCATGTCACTTTTATGATAATCACAGGCTATGCATGAATTATTTATGTTTGAGAATCATTTTAATATACCAAGGAGAACATATTACACAAGAAATAAATACACAATATAACTCCTGATCCATGAACTCTCTTATGTTTCCTTACTCTTTTAAGTATGTCCATAATATTTATGAAGATATTCTTAATACATTTTCTTATTCTACAATAAAATATATTTTTATAAGCAAATACCTATATTTAAAATATTGTATAAAATGTTTCAAAAAAATGAGATGTGTAAATAGAAATGAAACAATGTTCAACAATCTCCACATTGGCTTAAATTTAGTTAAGTCAGTTTTTCATCTTTGCATAACACATGCTGCCACTATAAGTATGTTTTCTCCATGCATGCCTCACCTATGTCAGTGACTCTTTTAGTACGCCATTATTGAGATAGTCACTTGTTGTACTTCAATATAAAGATACACCAAATGAGAACTCAGTACTATTTTCGATCCTATGTTTACAATATTAATTCCATCTTTCGAGTTCTTATAATACACACAGGCACACCTTGTTTGTTGTTATCTAGTAGCTCCTCAAAAAGTTGAATTATTCAAATATTATTATATTGTTTCCACCTTTGGAGATTCATAAGTGCAAAAGGTATGCAACACTTATTTCAAATAACAAAATATAGGCTTCTTATGTTACATATTGATGAGAAGACATACTAACTCCATATTTGATTAAAATTTCTTTTGCAATTGTCTTGATCAAAACTCTTATAAATCATTTCCCTTCTTTGCTTTCAAATTATACTTTCAATATCTTTGACCTTGGGTATTCTCCTTGGCTATTCCTGACATCTTCACCTTAACTCTGATACTATTTTTTTGAGCTAATAGAAGCTTTAATGCTATGCATTGCATGATAATTAAATAAAGAATATGCATCAAATAGGAATTTGATCCACTTTTCAACAGTCTCCATCTTAATCTTCTATCTCTTCACCAGTGTACATGATTCTATGATACATAATAATAATCTTCTATCCTCTTTTAAAGCTCCCTTCACTTTTCCTTAGAAAGAAGAAAAGAAACAAAAGAAAAAGAAAGAAAGAATATAATTACAATAGAAAAAATATTTTTCTTATTCTTTCTAAATTATGAACTAAGGAGGAATTTAAGATAACTTCCAACGTATCCATCACTTTAGATGCTATCCACCACATTCAATGAAGGTATGTTTTTAGTCAAGATCCTTGGTATATCTTTCAAAATTAAATTAACATGGAGCAATGTAGTATATTATCCCAATATTTTTCTTGTGATTAGTCGATGAGATGTTTCCTACCCTACATTTCATCCCCATTGTTCTCTTAAAATCATTTTGTGTTTTTCCACATTATTTCTTCTCATCATGTTCCTCTAGATTATTATCTTTATCCTTTATGTGTACCTATATGAACTCGAGACTGATATTTTTAAAAAAAATTGATGCCAACCTATTAAAAATTTTCGGGAAGTTACAAATTTGGATCCACATTTCTAGATATTTGAATGAGTTATGAGATTTATTATTACTTGCAATGTTTTCCAAACCATTTTTTTATGATACTTCATAAGTTTAATTTCACTAGTCCCTAAAGTTCATATTTTAATTTACTATATGATTATTCTAGAATGGCATACTGGTTGTTATCTAAATCTCTAAAGAAAATCATGTTCTTTCACATTCCCGGCTTGTGCTTTTATTTTTAGTATTGTTTATTACTTCCACTCCCCTTTTGGTAATCATATTACGAAAAGAAAAAATAGAACAATTTTAGCCAGCTTGAAAACCTTCAGTGATTAATACATTTTCTGAATTTATTAAAATGTTACCATTTCTTTTTTGTTAATTTGCTTCTTGAATTTTGGTTCGGATACCGTCTTTTTTATAGGGAAAAGACCAAGAAGCCTTGGTGTATGCTGAAGAATTTTATGACAACAAAGCAATTTATGCCAAGCGATTCCGATTCGAATTGTTTTATGCTACAAAGGTTTGTTAATTACTTTGCTTTACTTTGCAGATCATGTCGTACATCTATCATCTAATTAATTAAATTTCATATCATGAATTGTGGGCCCTTTGATCAACATTAGGAGACATAATAGCTATAGTGAACTCTTTAAGGATAAGCAAAGTGGAACCTTTCATAAGAGGATGTGCATCTCCCATTTCTACTTCACATGATTTCTTAGTGAAGTTTGTTCATCAGCTAGACTTTAAAGTTTTTGGTTTATTACCTTTATCATTTTCACGTTGAAACCTACCTTGAAAACCCATCTTATTGCACGTTATTGTATGCAGCTTATGGAAATAGCACGGAACCTAAAGGAATCTCAACATTATGATCTAGCAGTGAAACTACTGAAGGTGCACGATCCCGAAGTTGAGGACGACCCAGATGCTTCTTACTACGTGAAAATGGAAATAATGCACATTCTCTTCCTTCAGGCATGTATTGAACCTTTCTTGATTACCATGGTTTACATTCTTTTTTCTACATACCACACAAACAATGGTAACTTGTGCATGACCATGTCATGGCACTTCTAAGAGAACTAATTTCTGGATGGAGTACTTACTTATGGCTTCAATATTTTTTATTTATTTATAAAATGTATATCCCATTCTCCTAGTTCAATTTCTCAATATCTTACTTCTTTTTCCTCGTTGAGATTACTACTATCGAAAAATTGAATACTTTTTTTGTGCTATCCAACATATTTAGGGTGTGTTTGGCATATAGAAATAAGAAGAGAACTGGATCATAATAACATATAAATAATAATTTTTTTATTCTTATTCTAAAAATTAATCTAAATGTATTGATAAAAGACAAATAGAATTGATTTCTCAGTCTTATTATCCTATTATTTCAAACATGGCGTAGAGAAAATTTTGGCATGTGTTTAAATTGAATTTATTAGCAAAATCACCTTGGAGTTCCATACTGCATTATTATCTCCATTACTTTTCTATTCAGCTTGTGCTTAGTTGATGAGAAGTTTCTCCAACTCCTCTTTTCATTTTTGTGTGCCTAAATGAAGTTGAGATTAAACTTGTTTGAAATTTTCTAGAAGACTTACTAGGCTATGTTTGACTCTCAAAAAGTGCTAACAAAGGCAAAAAAAAAAAATACTAAGGTTTCTCGTGTTTGGTTTCATTATGAAAAAAAAAAAAAAATCAAATATAATTAAAATTAATTAGAAATTTATATATTTTAAAATTATTTAATATTTAAATAATAAAAAAAAAATAAGTGAAATGATTTTGAAGGAGTATATGAAAATAATTTATTGATTTTAAATATTTTTTATTTTCTTTCATTTTTTCTTTCCTTTCACTTTTCCTTTTTATTTTCTTTTCCTTACATTTTCCATCAAAATTTTCAAGAACCAAATATAGCCTAAAAATTCCAAAGAAACTCTAGATACACATTTCTAAACATCTTAAGTAGTACTAAAATATAGATTCCCATATTGTTTTGGTTATTACTTGTGTTTAATTTCAAAAAGTGCCTTTTCTTTAATCATGCATAATTTTATTTTAACAATTCCCCAAAGTTTAAATTATCTATATTTACCGCTAAAATCATGTTCTCGCAGCCCCTATATATCCCATCTATTTCTTAGACCAGGCTTCTACTTCCAATTTTCTCTGTTGCTCCTATTCTACTCCCATTTTGGTAATTAGATAAGAAAGAGAAAAAGTAATTTTCGGCAGTCTAAAGACCCTTAATAATTAAACTTTTTCTTATCTAAGTTCCCTCTCCAGTCATTTCTAATTTCGTAGTATATATACTTTTTGAATTTATTTTGATATCATTTCTCGCAGGAAAAGTATGAAGAAGCCTGGACTTATTGTGAAGAACTTTATAAGAAAGAACACATTTACCGTCCTCATTTCAAATTTGGATTGTTTTATGCTTTGAAGGTTTGTTAATTACAATTCTTTACCAAAGATAGCATTATAAGGTTTAGCATGTTCATACAAAGGCTTTAAATTTAGCCCATAATCATTATGTAGACCATCATTATCCTCATATAATAAAAAGAATTGTTAAAGACCCCATCTAAAATCTCTTTACCCCTCTTTTTTCTTTATACATACATATAAATATCTGATAAATATCTTACCTTTACAGTCAGGTATATTGTGCGGGTTGAATGATCATCAGAAAGCAATTGAATACATGCAGAAATTCAGTGAAAACCGAAGTGAAGCAATTCCATTGGCGCCACCCGACAAGGATGAATCCGCTAAAAGTCGATGGACTTGAAGAAAATGAAAATATAGTTTTAGTGCTTTTTACTTCTGTTAAGTAATAAGAAATGGCTATTAGAAATGCTGATACAAGTACAGCACTAGCTAGCATGGTATTTCATAATTTTCTAAAGCCTTTGAGGGATATGGGATAACCATATTCTTTTGTGTGTGGCTTTTGGTGTTTCAACTTTTTGAGTCTAATAATTTTCATCAAATAATGGAAGTTAGCATCCAAGATTTTCATGGGTTGTCTTGAAAATTTCATTTGGGCATATATCTTTTAGATTTTTGTTCAAAGACTCTTGGTTTTAACTGCTCTTTCTCTATTTCTTTTAGATCATTTTTATCCTTTGATCTCTTTTCCTATTACATGAAAGGGCCATTTGATAGGAATGAATAGAAACCAAAATTGAAAATCACAAAGCCATAAGAGAGTGAAAAATAAAAAAAATCTGGCAAGATTGAGTTTGCTTTTTATAAGAATGAATTTTTTTATTCTATCCCTACAAAGAGAGGAGCTATATAGCAGGGGACATTTCTTGTGTTACTTCGATATGGTTCCTAGAGTTGAGAACATTTAGTTGAGGTTGCATCAATTCGACCATGGCTATGTAGTTAGTTTATTAATTTTTTTAATTTTTTTTAAATAAAAAGACTCCACTTCTTTTTGTTCAATGAACATAACTTCTCCTGCTTTCATGATCACTAAAGAGAAGATGAACAATCATTGTTTGTGCTTAACATAAAACCGGCCATCATCATTAAATCATCTCTAAGTGATTTAATTACAATGCTAATTAATTATCATGTAGGATTTGACAAGATATCAAAATAATCTCCAAAATGCAAAACCGAAATAATGTTTCTACCAAACCATCTTCTATTGTTAACTTGCTCCCTTGAAAGTTAATTTTCTCAAAAGATCACTCTTTGAGAATCTATTTTTCAATTGACTCCTTTAGTTATATGCTCCTTAGAATGGTTTTCACTTCTTATTCCATTTGTAAAGTCTAGCTAATCCAATCTTAGGTTAATCATCGAAGAGCATAGGTGAATTGAGTGGTGGTCAATTTTTACAAATTTTAAGATCAATGAATGCAAATGAAAGAAATAATGAGCAGTAAATCAATAATACATGAAATATAGATAAGAGAAGATAGATGCAAACACTATTTGATTTCAACCTAATCTTTTCCTAGATCTTAGCACAAGTGGGATTCTTTCTAGAGGGGGAGGCTAAGGTTTTCTCTTTGGATTCTCTAAAGTGATAGTGGAAGACTGAAGCCCTAGACCCCTAAGGGGTTTATATAGGTTTTTTTTTTTTTTTTTTTTTTTTTTTTTTTTTTTTTTTATGGTCTTAAGTGACTTGAGCTCAACTTGGACTTAGGTTGCTCAATTTAGCTCACTTGGGTCTTAATTAATTAATTAATTAATTATCCCTATTAGGCTCCAATTAATTAATTAGCTCTATTAGGCTCTAATTAATAAATTAGCCTAGTCTACAAAGAACATTCATATGATCTAGTATAACATGCATTTTTACTAAAATGCCCTTCTGAACACATATTAATTAGAAACCTAAAAATACCCTTAAAACCATGCCACCATGAATCTAGAGTTCAAACAAAGATTGATGGGACCCATAAGGAAATACTAGCTCCCTCATATTCTAATTCTGAAGTTGACTATCCCACTACAAAGAGTGAATTGCACTTCAATATTTTATGTATATTACAACAAGATAGAACTTAGGCATATGACCTACTATCTACTACATACAGACTCCCCAAAAACTAGTGTTCGTAATCCAATAAGATATATGCTATCAACCTCTTAAGATTATCATTTCAATTATTGAGTTATAAATCCTCCTATTATATGATCAACTAATTTCTCTAACTCACAAGAACATATGTCAAATTCTAATTAAGGAGTTATTGTTACCACAAATTTCATAATCTCATGTCCTTAGGATCACCTAAGGAGACATATTATCTCAATCTTATGAGATGTCATGGTACCTCTATTGAGAATACTTATTGTCATCAGCCTCCATCAATAGTGATTCAAACCATAAGGAATATATGAATACTTTAGGATCTCGCCCATAATTCAAAGCCTCATAATGATTTCAACATTGACTCAATATCCTCTTAAGGTTAAAAGTCCATATAGCATAGTAGCTTAGTGAATCATGACTACCCAATAGTCAATGTCATGATTCATATATCGTAGGTCCTATCCATTATGTAACCATTTACACTAGTTCACTCACCATGAGAACTTAATCCCAATGACCAAGACTAGTCATCCCTCTAATTAGAGGTAGTTCTCTATAACTTTAAATGAATTACCTAAATCCATGAACTAGTTGTGAACAAATCATCTGCTTAGAAGGAACCCATGACTTGGATCTTGTATTCAACTTTTAATGCACCCAAGTTAAGTGCAATGAAAAAAATGCCAAATTTGAATGCTTATAGGATATAATGCATGGAATATGATAGAAAAACCGAAACTAAATTCTTATTAAATGAGTAATAAATAAAAAAATATCACATCATGTCTTGCTTTTAAGGGCTCTATTTGTTGGAATAGAGCCCTTAAAAGCAAAACATGACGTAACTAAGTTAGACTTGGCTTTCCACTTTCTATTCGTTATTTGAATTGATATTGATGTGGGCATTTAGGCCTACACCACTTACATTGTACATGAATTGGGTGTACTAGGAGTTACATGGAAGATCCAAGTCATAGGTGTTAGGATAGAGACCTTAAAAGTGTGATATGATGTATTAAATTTTATGTTTATTATTTATTTCATAAATTTTTAGTTGCACTTTAATTTATCCTTATTTCATGTATTGTACCTTATGAGGATTTTGACCTTCATATCTTGCATTTTACATGACTTAGATGCCTTAGGAGTTGCATGAAATATGCAAGTCATAAGTTCTTTGTAAGTAGATGATTTGTTTATAACCAGTTCATGAGCTTAGGCAATCCATTTGAGGTTGTAGTGTACTACCTCCTAATTGAAGTGATGGTTGGTCTTGGCCATTAGGATGGGTTTCCCATAGTGAATGCACTAGTGTGTATGTATGATTACACATTAGACAAGACCTATGTTGAGTCATGAAATAAGGTTATCAAGTAATCATGACTTCACGAAGCTATTGTGTTATATTGTCTCTTAATCTTGAGAGTATGTTAAGCTTGTGCCAAAGTTAGTAGTGGCTTTGACCTATAGGTGAAATCTTAAAGTAATCATATATTCCCTATGGATTAGGTCATAGTTGATAGAAGTCGGTAGCAACAAGTATTCTTAATAAAAGGCATCATGATATCTCATGGGATTGAGACAAAGGAGATGTGTTTAGGTAAGCTATGACCATAGTAGTTCCGTATGTGAAACTTGACATAAGCTCTTTATGAGTTAAGATATGTCAATTGATCACACTATAGGAGAATCTAGAACTTAAGGATGGTTGAGGTAATCTTAAGAGACTAATAGTTTTCTCCTTATTAGATTATAAACACCAGTTCATGGGAAGACTATATATAATGTATAGTACATCACATACCTATGTACTAAGTATCTTGTTATTATTTGCATAGGGTGTTAGAGTTTAATTGATTCTTTATAGTGGGATATTGAATTAACTCCAAAACTAAATTCTAAGGAAGCCAATATTGTCATATGGGTCTCAATGGTCCCCACTCGAGTTCATATACCTTGATGGTACAGTTTATGAAAATTAGATTAGCTCTTGGTTCACTTATGTGCATAAGGATGTTTTGATAATTTTGTAAGGGTGTATAGGGGTTAGTAAATGATATATTTGAATTAGGCTAATTGATTAATTAGATAGCTTTGTTAGGTTAATTAATCAATTCGAACCCTCGTTGAGGTAGCTTAAGTGACCCAAGCCCATGGTGGGCTCAAGTTACTTAAACCTAGCTAGAACTCTATAAATACCCCCTTAAGGGTTAGGGTTTTAGTCTTTTGTCTTCTTCTACCATCCAGAAAGAGAGAGCTCTACTCTTTATCCTCCAAATTCCCCATCATTTGTGTACCAAGGTTTGAGGGAGAGTCATTAAGTGGAAGATCGTGGCTCTATGAGACTTTCAACAACTTCAGATTTGTTCTTCACCGAAAAGAAAGGATTTAAGAACATCAAAATCATCGATAAGATTTTCTAATTCAAGTATTTGGATTTGTTTTTTTTTCTTAAATGTGTTTTGCTTATGTTGTTATGATCTAGTTAGATGCCCTAGGTATTTATTGCATGCGCCTAACCTAATCTTAAGATAGGGTACAGAGTAATTCGAAGTTCCCTTCAATGGGTTTCTTGTAAGATTAATAAGTTTCTCATAGTCAGTTCATGAAATTATAAAATTCATTTGAGGTTATAGTGCACTATCTCCTAATTGGAGGGACGACTTGTCTTAGTTACTAGAATAAGTTTCCATAATGAGTGCACTAGTGTGTATAGTTATACATTGGATAGGACTTATTATAAATATTGGCATTGACCATTGAGTAGTCATGATTCATCAAGTTACTATGGTGCATAGACTCTTAACCTTGAGAGAATATTAAGCATGTGTTGAAATCAACAAAAAGCTTTAACTTATGGGTGAGACCCTAAGGTGATCATATATATTCTCTATGGATTGAGTCATTATTGATGGAGGTTGATGGCAATAGGTATTCTCAATGGAAACACCATGATATCTCATGGGATTGAGACATCGTATCCCATTAGGTGATAATAAGGACATGCAATCATAAAATTTGTGGCATCCCACTAATTCCTTTAGTAAAATTTGATACATGCACTTTGTGAGTTAGAGTATGTCATTTGATCACATAATAGGATAAAATGTAACTCAAGGATTATAGAGATTATTTTGAAAGGTTGATAGCGTATACCTTGTTCGATCACAGACACTAGTTCATGGGGAGTTTGCATGCAGTGGATACTGGTCACGGACCCGAGCTTGCTATCTTAATTTAATAGCATAAGATATTGGAATATAGTTAACTCTCTATAATAAGATGTTGAGTTAATTTTAGAATTAGATTATGAAGGAGCTAGTATTTGCTTATGAATCTCAGTAGTCCTTGTTTGATCTCATGTTGCTTGGTGGCAGAGTTTTTAAGGGTTAGTTGACTATCTATTTACATGTGTGTAGAAAGGAGTTCTGATTTTATTTTTATTTAAAAAAAAAAAAACACCACGTTAGTATCATTTTCATTATCCAATCTCATGTGAAAAATTATATTAATTTCTTAATTAAATTTTAATTAATACCTCATTTTGTGGGGGTCACTTGATCATGAATCCTTATATAACATTTAAGTTCAAAAGAGACATAGATATAAAGGACACGGAAAAATGATTGTAAATCAAAGAAAGTTATTATGGCTATTGATAACGAGAGAAAAAATGTGATCCATTAAAGTGTGGAAAATGATACTCCAACAATCATTTCTATCATCAATTTTTCCATCATTTGATTCACTTTGCTCCGTTAGTTTCTTGAAGGGGAAGAATAAGTGGCCCTGATATAGAGAATAAACCCTTTTGAATGGTCTCTCTACAGAGAATAAATCCTTTCTTTTTAGGGGAATAAGCAAGGTATAATATAGACTGCTACTTTAGAAAATATTGTCTTTGGTAGTAAGCAAGGCATTGTGTCATATGTGTTACCCAAAGGCATTCCATTCATGTGTCACACTTCAACATGCATCTATTTAAGTGGCCAAAATATATACTCTTTTAGCAACCCCCAGCATATTTCCTCCATTTAAAGACAATTTGGTTGATGGGACCTGCATGAATTGCACAACCTTGTGCTTGCTGCTACGAAAATGACATCAAGCATCACCTGCATTAGCCACTCTTAAAACGAAATTTATACTTATTTCTTAATTAATTTTAATTAATACTTCACTTAGATTGTTTTCAAACCACTTTAAATTATCTTCTTTAAGAAAAAATTTTTAAATAAAACACAACAAAAAAAAATCCACTTAAAAAACAACAAATTTCTTAATTTTCTTTCCTTGGTTTTTTTTTTGGATTTTTTACATATTTATAAAAAAAAATAATTAATTTAATAATTATTTGCATTATTCCTTCTTTTTGGGGATCTTTGTAGCCATTTGAATATTATATGACATTAATTTGTTTAATTTCAAAAGAGATAAAGATGTAATGGACGCCTAATTAAAAGTAATTGCAAAATCGAAGAAAATTATCGTGGCTATTGATAAAGAGAAACAAAAAAAAGTGATTCATTAAAGTATGGAAAATGGTAGTCCGACCATTATTTGATTGACTTTGCCGCATTAGCTTTTTAAAAAAATAAACTTAAAAATCACATGTATGTTAACAAGATATAGCATAGGATATGATAGGAGATGACATAATATTTCTTATCCTATATGTAAATCAAGACCGAATAAGATAAATTACCATATCACTTGTTGATCTCATATTCAACTAAATATAGGATATGATAAGTAATATGATATACTATCCATTTATAATTTTTTGGGATATAATGATTTTAATTTGATATTAGGATGTATGTGGTTCATAATTAAATTGGCACTTCTCATCCAATTTTAAAACTTTTTATTAGATTTTTTATATTACTTATTTTGGAAAACAATAAAATTTGATTAAATATTTAACATGTAATTGAAAAAAAAAGGAATTAGAGAATTATATAAAGTACAACAAAAAATAATACTAGTATATATCATTTAGAAAAATGCTAAGATACCTATTGGACAAAAAATCCAAACCATTGAATATGTATGGTTAGATCTAGACCGTCGAATATGGATGCAAACAAATGTGATTCAAGTACAAGGGTAGATATTGAAAAAGTATACTTCTATATTATAGTTAGATCCTACTATTTAATATATATGTAACATGCTTTTATATATGTAACAATACAATATCATATTTTTATTTACAAATTTTAAATTTATAAATCATGAATATTATTACCAAAGAAATAAAAAAAAATTGCTACCTAAATGATAAATTTTTGAACAATTTCTAAATATATAGTACTAAATATGAGAGAAAAAATCCTTTTTTTTTTTTGTAATCCACATATAATATAATTTTTATTTTAAACAAATATCGAACATTAAAACAAAACATATTTTCTATTCCATTTTTTATTTTTATGGAAACTAAATATGAGTATAGCATAATATATTTCATTGAACACAATATCCAAAGATATTATATCATAATGGAAATAAAGTTCTAGGATAACTATATATCAACTAAATATAGTATTAGAACTTTTTATTTGAAAAATCATTTTAATGAAAAAAAAAAAAAAGTCCCTTTCCTTTTTACTGCACCTTTTGCTTGAACCAAAATTCATGCTATTCTTGTCCCCTTACCCTTCCTTGTTTAAGTTCATTGCCATTTATAATAATAGCTTAATTAATCTATTTCCCATCCTATTAATTCATGATGCTTTCTCTTCATCATTGAAGTTATCATTGGTATGGCACTTAATTAATAGATGTGCCATGGAATTTTTCAATGCCTCTTGGGTACTAACACATGACAAAATCCCTTGCTTAGTGCCGAAGACAGTATTTTCTATATCAGTCGTGTTATACCTTGCTTCTCCCCCTTAGAAACATGGATTTATTCTCTCAGCAGGACCACTTATATTTGTCATATATAGGACCCTGGAATGCAAGTATTTTTAATCCTGTGGAAGTCTTATATCTGCAAAAAGCACAATCAAGCTACCCATGGAATCCATGATTGTCTACCGTTTTGGCACCCTCCCCCATCAGTCCATTCACATGTCTTCTGGCTACAAGGCTGCAATAACTACCAAACCTTATTGCTTTAGCCATTTTTCCACCAAACCCCATTTAAGCTTTAGTCATTCTTCTAGGAGCCGCCCTCTTGAGCACATCCTTGGTCCTATAACTTTCAGGGTGGGTCATCCATGGACTTCTCTTACGGATCAGAAGAGTAGACCTCCCCAGGCCTTTACAGCAGAACATTCGGAAGAGGTTCTATTTCATACACAATTTAGCTTTTGCCAAAGATCAATATTTTAATACTATGGTATTTGGAGGAAAATGAAAGACATTGCTTAGATATTTTCGGTTCCATTGTTTGAAACCAAGGGAATTTGTAATGAAAAGGAATTGGAAGGGGCCGGATTCAGGAAATGGGTTACAAGTTTGAATTCCATCCTGAAATGGCTCTTTTAGCACTTCAAGAAACATTTTGCTTCCACATTTTATACTCAGTAACCATGTGCAGATTGTCATAAATGTTATACAATCCCTCGCTTCCAATTCCTTTCTTCTTCCTTATTCACTAATTTCTAATGGTCCTTAATAAGTCAAGCTTGAACACTAAGCTCAGCTCGATTGACCAGCTAAATTTCACCCATATTTAATGTTACGATCCTAGAGTGTTGGGTGTCTTATGTTTAAAGGGTTGGAAAATTCTATAAAATCAGAATGTTGTTCTACTCATTTGAAATCTGGAATTGTTCCTATTGTCATGCATGAGGCTGTGCTGAAACTTCACATCCGCTTTCAAGTTATGGTCTATAACACAAGAAAATCGGTTATGGTCTGGATTGTGGTCGGTTCTTTATGCCATGCCAATGTAGAGGCAGATCAAATTGGGTCAGTCCTATGCTTGACATGCATGATTGTGCAGCCTGGTAGAGCATTCCAATATCTATTCCAATTGCCATGAGCATTCCCCCACATGCTATTCTGGAATCACCCTGTAGATGGACCACTTGACCTAGGAAAAACCAAAAAGCCTGGTCTCTAGACGACACTGAAAAGCATTTTTGTCATTCCGTAGAGTACAGAATAATTTGAATACCAAACAAAGTTGGAAGCTTTGACGTTTTAGTACCTTCCCTTCCATCATCCATCCATTGTAAAATTCTACTGCTATTCCCACTCCCTATTCTGTAACATCAGATAAGCGTATTTCAGGCTATTAATTCCCATATTAATGTTCTATATAAAATACACTCTGCAACTCTAGTGTCTTGTAACAATTCGTGATGTCCTCTTTTTCAATTAACCCATCACATGATTGGGAACCAATTTGTGTATCCAAATCAACATCTAGCCTTGTTCTTCCATATCCACTTTGATACTGGAAGGCTTTACTAACCAACAAAAATCTGCATATGGTTGTTAATTTGCAGGTGGTGGAAGTGGCAAAGGAGCTAAAGGAATCTGGGCATCAAGATATAGCATTGCAACTACTGAAGATACACGATCGCCAACTCGATATTGAGAGAGATGCTGTCAGTTATTTCACAATAAAAATGGAAATAATGCAAATTCTCATTGATAAAGTACGTATTAGAACTTTCTGGACTCTTATGTGAAGAGAAAAATTAAGGACGTAATATCTCAAGACTTTGAAACCGACTTACACTTCTTTCTATCCCTAATTCTTTTGTGCTTTCCCATTTTGCTTCTTGATCGAATGTTGTTTTTCTACAGAAAATGCGCAATGAGGCCTCGGAGTATTCCAGGGACATTGAGGAAAAGAGATCAAAGCACAAGCATTATTTCAATTTCGAACCGTTTGATAAATTGAAGGTTCGTTACAATAGTGTTTCACCATTGAAAATATTGTAAGGCATAGAAGCTTTACAAGGTGTCTTAAATTTGGCCCATTATCATTGATTGATAATCCACTATAAGAAAAATGGCTTATAGCAGCGGCCAGCAGCCTCAATAAAGATTAAAAATGATGTGACTATAACATATATATAGTTGTATACCAAATTGACTACCATAGAGCGTGGACATAGGTGGTGCAACTATATCTTATAGTTGCGGTTGTAAGCATGGTCGTGAGTTTATATTAAAACATTAAGTAGTGGATACAAGTTCACTACTATGAAAACAAATTATAGTGTCACTATTTATGATGCCCTATTAAAATAATGATACAATAAATGTGATGCATGATATAAGATATTTGCACTTAGATATTTTGGTGACTATTTTTTTATTTATAATGTCATTATTAAAAAAGGTGACACCATAAGATAATAAAAATTTTAAATATGATGACATTAACACTATTTTACAAATATCATAAGACTCTTTTAGAAAAGTGACAAGACAAAAGTAGCTTATTATATTCATGGCCAAAAGCTCTCAAAAAGCCCTTCTATAGCCACTCATCACCATTATTGAAGCTTTCACCACCAAATGAAGCAACATTGCTACCCATCAAAGCATTGTCATCATTACTGCTCATGTTGTTGCTCCATACTATTTGATTTTATCTCTACCATTGCCACATTGAACATGGTCGGCATAGCCTCTTCTCTTAATGGTTCACATCTCAACCACATCTCCTCTCCTTTATCCTATTTTAACCCGAGGCTTTGAATCTTCAATATTCATTGCATTCAAGTTTTTTTTATTTTTTATTTAATTCTTTTATATATATATATATATATATTATCACTCCATTACTAGAATATTATGGATTATCATTTTTAGAAATGTAAATGTCTTTATCTTATTAGAGGTCCAAATCCATTAAAATCTACATTGGATTGACTATTTTTTTCCTGGTTGAAAAGGTAAGGAGAAGTGAAGTTACTTCATGGACCCTTGACATATAAGATTATTAATGAAAATTAAAATTATCTTCCATTATATGATATCAAAACATGTTTACTAATTAAAAACTATATTGTATTTTACAGGAAAAGGTGCATCAAATTTAGGAGGGTGGTATTATTCTCATTGACTTAAAGATAACATAAAGAGTGCTTGGAAAGTGATAAGCTATTTTTAAGGTATGGAAAGACAAGAAGGTTGTGGGAGCATATATATCATAGAGTTACAAGAGTTCAAGACAATGACTACTTGTTGAGTTGCAAGAGTTGAAATCATTGATACGGAATTTCATGCCACAACAAACTAACTCTTCTTAGCAACCACTACTTTAATCTTACCCATCTTCCAAGCCACCACCTTTACCAAAGAGTTGACATCATGATGTGATTTACTATTATTTGTTGGTCACTTTTATTTTGGACAATATACAAACTTGGACAAAAATATTATATTGAGGGCTGAAATTTTTTTATCCCCATATGTGTTCATAGACGAGAATTTTTCCTTATTTTCATCTCCCAATGTGGATAGAAATATTTAGAGATAAAATTCTTCCATTCTCTAAACAATTGTTAACTTTTTAAATTGAAATAATTTTGTCTCTAAGTGTAAGTTGAAACATTTTGAGAAGAAACTTTTGTATTACTCAAACTATATGTCAATATTTCGAGACATAAATATTCCATCCCTAATCTAATTTGAAATATTTGGAGACAATTATTTTGTTGTAGAAACTATATGTCAATATTTTAGGATGAAAATATTTCGTCTCCTAATGTATAAAGTAACATTTAGAGAGAAAATAATTTCCTAGCTCAATGAGCTCTTGTGTTGTCAGATGATTTAATTGATATTTGTTAAATTTATTTCCAATGAAACTTTTGACTTTATGTCACAAAAAACACTCATTGAAAAATAATTTTGGCCATGATTTTGTTTCATTAAAGATATGTTTCTATGACAAAATTGAGTTTTTCATCCCCAAAAAGATAGAATGACACAATTATAAAGACAATTCTACAATGTTTTTATGCCATAAAAATAAAATTTTTAGAGATGAAACATTTCATCCCTAATAATGTACTTTGTTGTAGTGACCCAAAAGTTCTCATAACTCCCTAACCATGAAGACTTCTTCTACCTCACCATAACCAATCTTTGTTTTGAAACCCTAGCATTACCATCATTAACCTTCAAACCCATCTCCATAGGATCGTTGGGAATGTGCTCCAGTTGAGGAAGATGACATCGAGAAGCTTGATCAATTCTAGCTTTGGTGACTTTAATCAGGTATAGATTCAATTTTTGTATCACAACTAGGGCTTTTTCAGAACCTTTATTTTATAACCGAGTGACTTTCTCTTTCCCATGGCTGATTTTACTAATGAACTACAAATATTATTAACTTTCACGTAATTTGGGTTTTTTGTTCATTTTGGATTTGGTTTTCTAAATATAGTAATGAATGCAATGTGGATCTCATTATTCACTTTGTGATAATTATTATGATTTTGAATATAGGTTATTGGGCCTTAAGGGATTATGTGGATTTTGTTTTATGTTATTGAATGTGGTGATCTGGGTTGAAGAATAAAACTAGAATTCATGATATTATGACATATGTTAGAAAATCATTATTACAACTTTAAAAGATCTCAACCATTATTGTTGTCATGTTTGACTGTCTGGTTTTAAATTTTTTTATTCAACTTAGTTTACATGTTTAAGGATAGCTCATAGAATTGTGAAGTGTCTTTGCGAGGAGAGATGTTTGTTTGAATATCTTCTTGTGTTCACGACGTAAATAACAAATAGTAAATGGTAGGAAATATTAATCTATTATAGTTGTTCATCTGTTACACTATTTAAGTATATAATATTATAAGATATTATCTTTACAAACATAAATAAAGACTAGAATAAAATAAAACATTTATTGAATTAGTACTATATCCATAAATATTCTGTTTCATAAATTAAGATAAATAACTTTTGATTTATATTTATTTATTTCACATTATATTAACTTATTAGATTATGAAGATCCTACTTTCTTAAGTGAAGTACAAGAGTTTTTAGTATATTTTAAAAATTAGAATAACTAATGATTAAGAATAATAATTAATTTATTAGATTGTGAAGATATTATTTTCTTAAGATAAATAATCTATAGTATTACAAGATATTATCTTTAAAAATAAAAATAATGAGTTGAGTAAAACAAAACATTTATTGAATTAGTAAATATGGAGATATTATGTTTTATAAGATTAAGATAAATGAATTTTGGTTTATATTTTAAGATAAGTACAAGAGTTATAGGTATTTTAAAAATTAATAACTTGTAATTAAAAATATCAATTAATTTATTAGAATATGAAGGCACTATTTTCTTAATATAAATAATATATCGTATTGCAAGATATTATCTATAAAAAAATATAAATAATGATTAAATAAAATGTAACATTTATTGAATTAGTATATATAGTGATATTATGTTTTATAAGATTACGGTAAATGAATTTTGGTTTATATTTATTTATTTCATTTTATATTCATTTATTAAATTACAAAGACATTATTTTCTAGAGATAAGTACAAAAGTTATATGCAGTTTAAAATTTGGAATAATTAATAGTTAAAAGTAATAATTTAATTATTAGATTTTAAGGGCTTATTTTCTTAGGATAAGTAACTTCAAATAAATAAAGAGTGTTGGGATAGAGCTCTTAAAAGTATGACATGATGTAACAAATTTGAACTTTATTATTTATCAAATAATGTTTTTGTTGTTCTTTTATCTATCCTTACTCCATACATTACACCTTATGAGCATTCTAGTCTGCATTCCTTGCATTGCACATGACTTAGGTGCATTAAGAGTTGCATAGAAGATCCAAGTCATAAGTTCCTTGCAAGTAATTAACTTATTCACAACCAGTTCATGGGCCTAAGCAACCCATTAGAGGTTGTGGTGCACTACCTCTTAATTGGAGAGATAACTGGTTTCTTGGCCACTTATTAAGATGGATTGTCCATGGTGAGTGTACTAGTGTATATAATTACATATTAGATAAGACCTACAATGAGTTGAGACATAAGGCCATTGAGTAGCCATGATATCACCAAACTGCTACATTTAGAGAATACCAAGCTTGTGCCATGTTAGCAATGACTTTAACCTATAGGTTAGATCCTAAAGTGATTATGACCTATGGATTGGGTCATTATTGATGGAAACCAATAGTATTAGGTATTCTCAATAAGGGCACCATGATATCTCATGAGATTGAGATAATGTGTCCCACTAGATGATCCTTGGGAGGCGTGTTCATGTAAACTATGGTCATAATAGTTCCTTAAGTAGAACTAGACATAAACTCTTTATAAGTTAAGATATGTGAGATGATCACACAATAGAAGGATATATAACTCAAGGATGATATGAAGGGAAAAACTCAAATCTCTCTGTTTCCTAAGCCCGGATCAGGGTTAAGAACTTACATAACTATCCTAGCTAGGCCTTTTCTAAATCCTATGCACAACGAAAAAATAACATTTGTATACTTTAAATGGATTCAAAAAGTGCTAACGAAAAATAATATCTCAAATTCGGATTTTCCCAAATCAAATCCACGTGGTGCAGATAAAGAACAAAATCGCAGAAGTCTTGTAAACCCAAAGTCTTCTGCCTGATGACTCTAACCTTGATCTTGACAAACTTCCGGTGTGGATGGAAAGGAAGGTGGAGGTTATTATTCTTTCTCTCTCTATTTGAAGATAAAAGATGGCTCTCTAGAAAAACTATATGAACCCTAACCCCTAAGGAGGTATTTTTAGGGTTTTCTACTTAACTTAAGTGACTTAAGCTCACTAAGGGCTTGGGTCATTTAATCTAGCCCATAATGGGTCCTAATTGATTAATTAACCCAATAGGGCCTACTAATTAATCAATTAGTCAAATCTAGAGACCTTGTTCACTTACCCCTATGCAACCTTGCATAATTACCAAAACACCCTTATGTACAAAAGTGGACCTAGAGCTAATCCGACCATCATAACCCATGCCAACAAGGTATATGAGCTCAAAGAGAGGATCGACCAGTAGAACCCATAGGAATACTAGCTCCCTCAAAATCCAATTCTAAAGTTGATTCAACATCCCACTATAAAGAATTAGCTAAACTCCGGTATTCTATGTAAATAACAACGAGACACCAAGTGCTCGGGTCCGTGACCTATTATCTATTGAGTTCAGTCTCCCCATGAACTGATGTTCGTAGTCTAACAAGGTGAAAGCTAAAAGAACCTTTCAAGACTACCTCTACCATCCTTAAGTTACATATTCCCCTAGTGTGTGTTCAATTGACATATCTTAAATCTAAAAGAACCTATGTCGAGTTCCATTTAAAGAATTATTATGACCATAGTTTCCATGAACACACCTCTTTAGGATCACCCAATGGGACACACTGTCTCAATCCTAAGAGATATCATGGTGCCTCTATTGAGAATACCTATTGCTATCGATTTCCATCAATGGTGACCCAATCCATAGAGAATATATGATCAATTTACGATCTCACCCATAGGTCAAAACCAAAATGATGACACAAGTTTAGTGTTCACTAAATGTTGAAAGTCAATACAATGAAGCAGCTTGATGAAGTCGCGACTACTTGATAATCCTATGTCATAACTCACCATAGGTCCAGTTCAATGTGTAACCATATATACTAATGCCCTCACCATGGGAAACCCATCCCAATAACCAAGACTAGTCATCCCTCCAATTATAAGGTAGTACACTACAACCTATAATGAATTATCTAGACCCATGAATTGATTGTGAACAAGTCATCTATTTGCAATGAACCTGAAACTTAGATCTTCCATACAACTCCTAATGCACCCAAATCACATATAATGCAAAAGATACTAGGCGAGAATGAGCATAAAGTACAATACATGGAATAGAGATATATAAAAGTGAAATTAGAATATCATTAAATAAATAATGAATTTCAAATCTATGACATCATGTCATACTTTTAAAGGCTCTATCATAACATTATGAACACCAATATGGTAAAAAAAAAAAAAATTATATTAGACATCATATGATTCGCATGGTTGCATTCTTTAACAAGATAGAGATCCTTGGTGATAAAATCGATGAGAAAACCCAAGTTGATATAATCCTAGAGTCCTTACCAAATTCCTTTAACTAGTTTCAACTCAATTATACTATGAACAAGTTAATGGTGAGCTTGTCTAAACTAATGAGGGAACTCTAGATGACTAAAGGGATTATTAAGGATGCTCAAGATGTTTACATGGCAATGAAAGATTCTTTAGGTTCTTCCCATAATAAAAAGAAGAAGAATACTTTCAAGAAAACCAAGTAGGGGAAAACCAAGGTTAGGAGAGGCAAGAACAAGGGAAAGGACAAGTGTTTCCTTTATGGTAAGAAGCCACTAGAAAAATGATGCCTATTCTACTTAAAGAAAAAAAAAAGTTATGTTTCATTCACTTTTAATTGAATCATGTTTAGTGGTAGATTCTACTAATTCATGGTGAATAGATTCTAGGGCCACTAACCATATCTGTAATTCCTTATAGGGGTTTCAACAAATGAGAAAGTTGAATGAAGAAGCGATGTAATTGACTCTGGCGTCTGCTATAAGGATAGTTATGCAAGTAGTGAGAGACGTTACTCTTGTATTAGAGAAATATAAACATTCAAACTCAAGCATTTTCTTTATATATCTGAGTCTTGAAAGAATTTGATTTCAGTTTCTAACCTAAATAAATCATATTATTCATTTATTTCAATAATAGTGTTTTTATTAGAAAGAGTGATTTGTTTATTTGCTCAATTCCATTGGTTGACAATCTTTTTTGCATCACTCCTATCTTGCCTGCTGTTGAAAATCATCATGCTTCATTAAAAGGAAGATACCTAGCATTAATCAAACATACTTATGGCATCTACACTTAGGTCATATTGATCTAAATAAGATCCAAAGACTAATTAAGTTTGGAACATTACATTTATTAGTTCAAAAGACTTTCCAATCTTCTAATTCTATATAGAAAATAAAAGGACCAAGAGATCTTTTAATACGAAATGGGTTAAAGCCAAAGAACATCTGGATCTAGTGCATTCTGATACATGTAGACCTTTTAATGTCCAAGCACATAGAGGGTATGAGTATTTTATCACTTTCATTGATGATTACTCTAGGTATGGTTATGTTTACCTTATGCATAGGAAATTCGGTGCCTTAATAAATTCAAGGAATTTAAGGTAGAATGGAGAATCAATTAGATAAATACCTCAAGGTATTTTAATCTAATCGAGGGAAATAGTACATGTCAATTGAGTTTGATTATTTTCTTTAGGAACGTAGAAGTATATCTCAGTTGAGTACTTTTAGAACCCCACAACAAAATGGAATAGTGGAAAAAAGAAATCAAATTCTTATAAACATGGTAAAATCTATGATGAGTTTTTCAACACTTCTTACATCCTTTTAGGGATATGCCTTAAATACCAATAGATATATTCTTATCTGGTTCCTTCTAAATCAATACCTTTGACTCCTATAGAGATGTGAATGGGCTATAAACTTGGTTTATACCATATTTGCATATGGAGGTGCCCTATATACATGTTGAAACCAAAGGTAGATAAGTTGGAACTAAGATCAAAAGTTCATCAGTTTGTTAAATATAAAAAATGGACTAGGAATTATTATTTTTATAATTAGGTCAACCAAAAGGTGTTTGTGAGTACAAATGCTAGATTCCTAGAAGATGAATATATGATGGATAATAAAAGTAGGAGTAAGATTGATTTGAAAGTACTAGATGAGACTCTCATGCATAACAATTCAAAAAACTACAAATCTATTGTTAACCATTCTTGTTTCTAATACAATGATACCTTATCATAGTGGGAGGGTTGTTATATACTCAATCTTATTCATATATTTAAGAGAATCTTTTGAGGCCATTAGAGGAACATGAGATCAATCCACATATTCTGATAAAGCAATGAGTGATGTGGATGCATATATTTGGAAAAAGGCTATGGAGGTAGAGTTGCAATCTATGTATCCTAATCAAATTTGGGAACTTATAGAAGTACCTAAAAGGATAAAACTCATACAATGCAAATGGATCTACAAAAAGAAAAATAAAGTAGGTGGAAAGGTTTAGACTTTTAAGGCTAGGCTTGTGGCGAATGGTTATAATAAAAAACTTAGTTTCAATTATGAGGAAGCCTTCTTGCTGATAGTCATGCTCAAGTCTATCAAATCTCAACTATGAGATATGGAAAATGGATGTCAAGATTCTATTTTTGAATAGAAATCTTAATGAGTGCATCTATATGATGCAATTAGATGATTGCACAGCAAATTAAGAACCAAGAGCATATGGTGTACATCCATAAATCTATTTATGGATTAAAGCAAGCATCCCACTTGCTTCTCAAGCTCAAGTGGGCTCCCTCCTACCCCAATAAGGCACTAGCCTTATGCATTTGGCCTTAGGACCAAATCCTGGGTTTAAACCAACCACAGGGCTCCCACTAACATGAGCATCAACCACCTCAATGAAAGACCAACTCAATTTGACTAGTCTTTTTTTAGTCCTCACAATTAGATGATATAGATGGGTTGTTACTCATATCAAAAAGTCTATTTCTAGTATAAGAGTTCTCAAGTAATTATTCCTTGTGGCCTCCATAACCTCTAGCCTAAGTTAGTAAAGACTTCTTTCAGTCTTTGTAACTACTAGCCCAAGAAAGATGTGTTTCAACTATAGACAACTAAAATAATGGTGAACTAAACTAAGATACAAGGATCTCAACACCTCTCACCTCTTGAAGAAAGAAAGAAGTAAACAAAATAAACACAAAACTAAAAAATTCATTAAAAAAAGTTACAAAAAGAAAAAGAAACACAAACACTAAAACAATCTAACTTATTTCCCTATGGATCCTCTCTCTCCCATTTTCTATATATAGTTCTCATATTTATAGATGGAATATCTCTCTCTTCCCCTATTGCTTCGAGTTATCCCTAGCTAGTTATGCATGCTTCCTACCCATGCTATAGATGTAGCAACGCAACCATCAATAAAAAAAAAATGTTAGTCTGAAGTAGATGGTCGCACTTCCTATCTTTTCAATATGACAACATGGTGGTATGAATAGATCAATCTGAGCTACAGGTGCATTATTTGTTGTGAAACCTTTATGAGTATGAGAAGATTGGAAGATGTGGTATGTGCGCATGGTGGAGTCATGAAGGTAATGTGCTGAGATGGAAATTGTCAAGGGTGTGTTTCATAGTTAGAAGAGATAGCACACTTTATTATTGGGAAGGTGTGCTACTTTATTAGAGGAAAATTACACACCAAGGGTTATAGATGTGTCTTTGCCTTATTAATGAACAATAGCATATTTATGATTCTTGTAACTATGAGCAATGTGCAAGATGGAATGGTATACTGTGCTCTCATCTTGGTATATCTTAGGAAACACATGATTTCTAAAGCACCTAAAGGAAGTGAACAATCTGAGTTGAGCCTCTTTAGTGTACAATATGAAGTGCACAATGTAAATTAGGCCTCTTAGTGCGCAATCAAGACCGCCACTTAAAGGTGCACAATCTCAAGTACGCTTCTCTAAGTGCACAGTTTGGATTGGTGCCCCTAGGGTACGTAGTCTATACTAGGCCCTACATAGTACACTATCAGGAGCCCTACTTAGGTTGAAGTGCACTATCGATGGTAAAGTACCCTCATTTTTGGTACTCTTTTCTCCATGAAGTGTTGGAAATGCTCTAAACCTACCTTAATACTATAGAAATCTGAAAAAACATGGCAAATAAATTTTCCTAAGAGATTAACATCAAACTAACACTAGGATTGTAATAAGTGCCTCAAATACACTAAAGTAGGCTATTTTAGAGCCATCATAGTGTAAACTTTGAGTTCTCATCACATCCTCTTGCCAATTTGTTGCTAATCACTCAACAACGAAAAGAAAAAAACAAAAATGAGAACTCAAATTAAAGAATAAAGAATAACAAAATTTTAATGAAGAATGGAAAATCAAGTATGGCCATCTTAAACCAAAGTATAGGGTACTACAAGCTTTGAATATACTCAACTAAT